>NW_026594377.1:3242152-3249482 GCF_907164565.1 Psammomys obesus | reverse complement strand
ATAAATAAATAAATAAATAAATAAATAAATAAATAAATAAATAAATACCAAAAAAAACCCACAACCAACAAAAAACACACAAGAAGCCAAGGGATGCTATGGATGCAGCGTAGAGTCTGCTCTGGGCAGGATGCCTAGGAGGGGGCATTGCATAGCTCATCTCTGAAACCATTCTTTAACCCCTCCTTGTATTTCTTTAGATTCTGAGCAGCTGAAAACACTCTATCCTCTTAGAAAACCTTTTAATTTTCTCTATCAACTCTCTGTGCTGGGATTTATTTTCTTCAACTGTGGCTGCCATTTTGCTTTAGAGTTGCTTTCCTGCCATCTGCAAAAACCCTATGGTGATTCTTGGTTATGGAAGAGAGCCACTGGGAACCAGTGCTGTAGTAAAGTTCTCCTGAAAGCTGTAATGATTGCTGATCTTGGAAGATGACCAGCCCCACAAGTCCTTTTCTTCTAGACGGTCAGGGGCTGGGTTGGTAGGGCATAGATCTATAGTGTCAATATAGTGGGAGGCTATGTGTTTCACTGTGTGAAAGACCAAAGAAACAACTGAGGAAGGAGGGAAAATACACATAAGCCATTAGCTCTCCTCACCATTCTATTTAGTAATAACAGAAATACATGTAGTTGGCATAGAAGATTCCAGCTCTGTCCTTCCTATTTGGACTTGGGTGGCTTGTGGTCTTCAGGTATAACATAGATATTTTTTTCTTTGGCCCAATCTATCTTTAATTCTATATTGCATGCCTGCTCACAACTCCATTTGGGGGAAAAATTAAGTTTTTGGGTTTTTTTAGCAAATAAAAGTAATGAATAGTAATACATATACGTAAATATGTATGCATATGTCACAGGCAGAGAGAAACAAAGAGAGACAGAGATAGAAAGATTTACTGTTACCCAAGAAAGATGAAGATATCCTAAAGGCTTAAATTCTGTATATTAGCCTGCTATTCTAAAATACATTAATAATGGAAATTGGACAGAAGGACAATCACAGCATCTGGCCCACCTGTGAAGGCAGGCCAATCATTGCATAAGTACCCATCAGATCTACAGAAAAAGCAGTATGCCTTCTGTTGGTTCTCAAATCCCTTGGGAAGTGGCCTCACCAAAGAGGGCAGAGAAGCTGTGTGGGCCATTGGGAATTCTGGGGGGACACAGGCCTTGGATAAAAGCTCATAAGGCATAAATGGTCACATATATGAGGGAAATCCACAGATCCACATGACTTACAGATAGCATCCTACAGGCTGTCCTTAGTCCTGTCTAACCATGTATGTTCCCACCTGCTGAACTGTTGCCTGCATTAAGCACTTTACAGTGGTTTGAATGGCCCAAACATTAGCTCTGGAAGTTCCAGTGCTGACAATTTTGGTCAGGTCTTCTCTGGTATTTTTCAGTCTTCAGATTTCTGTTCTGATTTTCTAATCTCTCCTGCTATGTAAGATAAATACTTGTACAATTTCCACAATTCCTATCACTTCTTTTTGACCTTTGTGTTCTACAAAAGGAGCCAGGGCTCACTGCAGTTGGGCACTGTGGCCTCGTCCTTTCTTGGTTTTCCTTTTGGCTTATTTCTTCACTGACTAATGAAGGGGAAACATCATGAAGAAAGGCCAGATTTGCCATGTTTCTCAAGTCTGTTGGTGCTTGAGGTTGTGTTTGTATGCATGCCACCTCCTTCATTCAGTGAAACAGTAGCAGAATAGGACTCTAATGTGGTACTTTCCTTCAGTACCTCAGAGGCACGGTTCCCTTACTTCACCTTTGGATCTTTCTGTGGAATATTTTGTTGCCAGATGGATATTTTCTTTGTACCAAGTAATTTTTTCCTCTGCCAGCTGCTTAAATAACTCTCTTTAATTTTGGATTTCTATAATTTAACTAGAATATATTCCAATGTCAAACACAAAGAATCAAACTTGCCCAGAATCTTGTCTCTTTCATTTATCACATTTGATTTGTGAGTTTCCTTCTTTGCTCTCACACATTCCCACTCCCCTTTGTAAGTGCTGCTGTTCAGAAGCTCTATGAGAATGGTCTCTGGTGCTTTCTGTGTTGGTTTGCCTGTAGCTAGCTTTGCAATGGCATGCCTTCTTTCTTAACCTTTACTGTGAATACCAAGCTCATTTTTTTTTTGTTTACTTGCTTGCTTTTGAGGCTTTATTGTAATTACAACATTCTCTCTTCCCTTTCCTCCCTCTAATCCCTCCCAAAGCCCATCCCCACCTCTACTCTCCTTCAAATTCATGATCTCTTTTTTCACCAAGTGTTACTATATGCATATATATATATATATATATGCATATATACTTCTAACATGTATACAACAGGTTGTATTTGGATAGTCATATATATGTAATCTATATACTGTTACTTGTATTTATGTTTTCGGAGTTGAGCATTTGTCACTGGACAGCCACAGAGTGTGCTATTCCCTTGAGAGGAGCACCTCTGCTTTTCCCAGCTTTGCTCAGTTGCTTCTAGTTCTTGTGTAGGGTTGACGCTGTTTGCTATGTTCAACGACGTCATCCGTGTTCAGTTCACATTAGAGAGGTCATGTTGCTGAGAATTTACTGGTGTAGCTTCATGTGATACTAGGACCCATAGCAGAGTCCCTGGTCCTCTGCCTCTTACAATCTCTCTAGCCCCTCTTCTACAATGTTCCCTGAGCTTTAGGTGTGGGTGTGAACTTGTCATCCATATGAACTGATATATTTTGCTCTGTCTATAGGGATTTTAGCTGATCGTTATTTTTGTATATGCAGTTTTTATGCCCTTACCTCATTTTCTGATTTTAAATGCCTCATAAAATCTAGAATTTCATCATGCTCATTTTAGACGCTCTGTAATTGAGCCCATTTTATCTGTTCTACTACAAAGTGCCTACAAAGACCTGGTGATGTATCTTGCTTTCATTCCTGCATTGGTTGTCTTTTTTGACATGTTATTTTTGAATGTTATACCTGACCATCTAATTTTAATCTTACAATATTCGCTCCTTCTTTTAGTTATATCCGTATATGTGCATTTCTGTTTTTCTATTACTATTTTCTTTCTAGAATCTACAGTGACTGATATGAATGGGATTTATCTTGCGACTCCGTAATCTATTCAGAGAAGCTCAGAAAAAGTGAATATACCCAATTTCTTGATCACAGGTGGTCTAAATACAGTAATGCATCTATCTTTCTGGTGACACACTCTACATTAATTTTTCTGCATCAGTATTTCCAAATAACACTGAGATTTAAAAAAGAAACAAGTAGATGAGAAAAAAAATAGATCAGTGGTTAGGACCAGAGTTCAATTCCAAACACCCATGCTGGGCAGCTCACAACCACCTGTAATTACAGCTTCAGAGAATCCATGCCCTTTTCTGGCCTTTGTGTGTGCATGCATTCTGTGTGTCTCTCTGTCTCCTCTCTCTGTCCCTCCCTCCTTCTCCTTCTCCCTCTCTTCCTCTTCTTCTTCCTCTCCTTCTCCTTCCCTCCCCTTTTCTCTCTCTCTCACACAATGAAAAAAAAATAAGGTAAAGCTTGTTAAATTTTTTTTATCCAGAAAGACCAGGTATATATGGTTAATTTTCATTGTTGATTTGACTGAATTTAAAATCACCTAGGAAACATCTCTCAGTGTGTTTGTGAGGGTTCCTTGGAAAGCTTACATAGGAGAAAAAGAATCAGTTTGACTGTGAGCAGCAACATCCCATGAACTGAGGTCCTGGAATGAAAAGGAGAAAGAGAACCAAGCGCTGATACTTCTGTCTCTGTTTCCTAGCTTCAGACGCAGTGTGAGTCTCAAGCTCCTGCTAACATGGTGGACCAGATCCCTTCACACTTTAAGGGAAATAAACTATTAGGTTTATTCTTAGTTGGGCTTCTCCTCCTTCCTGGGGAGCTGTTGGCCATCACCCCATGAAGGCAGGAAGAGCAGAAGGCCAGCCACAGAACTTGGAAGGCTGCTGAGCATGATGGAGATCAAGCATGCCAGGAATCACTTCAGGGACTAGTTTAACTTTAATTCCATAGAACAAAGGCCATATACCTCTTTCAGAGTGGGTGGGGAGCTTCAAGGACAGCTGTATGTAATTTATTAAAACTAGGCACTTTGAGGATGCTTAATTTGCATTAAACAACATGCTTCTATCATATGAACAGGAACATAGTACCTAATTATCCTATAGGCGCAGGGCGAAGAGAGCTAGCAGGGAGCTGTGTCAAGGACCATGTATCAAATGTAGTTAGGGGCATTATTGTCTAAAGTCACTCTCCAGATGAAGTCAGGCAGAGAGCAGGAGGCCCTGCTGGGGAGAGGGAGTCCTGCACCTTAATGTAGAGCTCAGAATGGCATTCTGGACTGGGAGGACTGCAACCTCAAAGAGCAGGGTCCTTCCAACACTTAGTGGATATCTGGTCACTATAATAAGAAAAGAAATTAACACAAGACTCAAACACTACATAGGGAGTGTCAATGTGTTTGGAATATATAGTAATAGTAATAGAGATGATAAAATGTGCTTTATTACTCCTTCATATAGCCATGGGTTTAATTATCTGGTTGATTTCCTTTTCTGTACTTACTCTTAGTGGCTCCTCAGACCTCTAAGAATAGCACTCATGATATTCTATCCTCTTCCATCATTATCCTGTCTGTCCAGTTCCCTGTGTAACTCAGAGAGTCCAATTGCAGCTTTGTCATCTCTCTCAGAATGCTGAGGCAACCTTTGTAATTTATGGTAGACAAAAACACCTTTAAAAAATAGGTAAAAGTCGGGTTACCTTCTAAAGTTATTTTTCCTATAATTTCTGTGGATTTACAGAAGATCTTTCTTAAGACATTTGAATTTAGCTAAAAATCAACGTATGTTCAGTTCAGACAGATAAGGAGACATCCAGTGAGACCTCTAAGCATGCTTTTTTGTTGTGTACATGAGGGCTTCTCCACATTGACAGAGCTGAAAAGGAGCGTCCAGTCACTCAGCAGCGATGTGGCAAATCAATGGAAAGCTGATAGTTTTCACTCAGTCCTTTCACTGGCAACATTCCAAGTGCTTTCAGCATTTTACTTTGAGTCCAAGCTTTATCAACACAGAATTAAAATATATTCATTCTAAAATACAAAGGAGGCTTTGGTTACCATGCGCTGCTAGTCACAAGGCCCCTAGCTGACTTTATTTAAATAAGCATGAAATTGTGAGTCCCAGTGGTAACTGTGTCAGTCTCTGAATAACTTCCAGGGCCAACTTCCTTCGATTTAAAAGATGACAGAGTACAAGCACACCAATTGTTTATAACAGTCCTGAAAACATACATTCCAGTAGTATTATCTGGACTTAATCAGCTATGTTTGGGATGTATATACAAATACCTAAGTGCGTGCAATAATAAATGATTTAAAAAGAGGCCATAAGTCTGAAGGGGACTAGAAGGGATTATTTGGGAGTATTCAGCGGAGAGAGGGAAAGGAGAAATGGTGTAATTAAAATACAATCACAAACAATAAAATAAAGAAATAATAATAAATTTAGAACACTTGTGGGAAAAAAACATTCTGTAGTCATGTGATTTTTATCTGTCATGTAGAAATCTCAGACGTCAAACAAACTTATGTCACTTCATTTTATCTTTCACTTATGAGTCTGGGCTGGCAGTAATTCTGCTGAGGTGGCTGATGCTATCTATAAGATATACTCCTCATTTCTTTACCCCTGTCATTATTCAGACACACATTTATTCTCCACAGAACACACTTTCCCATCACTCCCAGCAAGGACAAGCTGAGACCCTTCTAAATGTTCCTGCCTTGGCTTCATTTCAGGTAACAATGCCTTTCTCAGTTTGCCTTGTCTTCTCAAATTTTACTGAAAACAGGAAAACACCAGTCTCACTCTCCACACATAGCTTCAGACATCCAGTGAATATCCCAGCTTACAACTCACAACATCTCCTTTCCAGGAATCACTAGAGTAGAATTCAGGCAAGTCCCTTCTTACTTTATGCAAGGATTACTTTCCCTCCTTGTCTTGGGACTTCAGCAGAATCACCTTGTTTGTCCCCAATTCTGACAGCAGTCTTCATGGCAGTAGGCTCTTTTTCAATGTGCACCTTAAACTCCTGTAAACTCTACCTATCACCTGCTTCCAGAACCCAGTGTGTCTTATTAAGCTGTGGTCTGAGTTATAAACATGAGTTTAAGAAATACAGAAATCATTCCATTACCCAGAATAGTGCTGAATCGTGGAGATTCCAGGTATGTGACCTTGTGCAAGACAAACTAGTTTTTTGAGTCTCAATATTATTGTAACTTTCTTACATATATTAATTCACTTAACCTCCCCACCTCACACACAGAGAAAACATAGAAACATAAGGATGGCTTAGCAGCCCTGGCTTACAGAATATTAAATGAGAAAAAAAAAAAAAAAGCTATGAAGTAGATGCTACTGTAACCTACGAAATGTTCCAGACTAGGAAATGGAAACAGAAACAGTGTGAATACAAAGCACCTTGTTAAGGCTACACTAGGATGAGGATCGCAATGGTGTAAACCTGACCTAGTTTCCACATACTCCAACTCTTCTTTCCTTTTCGGCTGTTCATGAACTATGCCTCTTATACTGGGTGAAATGGCCACCCAAATAAGCCAGAAATCCCCATTAGTCCAGCCACAGGATGCTTAGGTTTTACATAGGAAGCCCAGAATATCCACACACACACAAGTCAGCATAATCTACAAATATGCTACTTGACACACCACTCAAATTTAGCTGTAACTCTGGAATTAGTAACACCCCAACATCAAACACAGTCTTAACAAAATGATTGGTGATGGTTTTGTCCTCCCCAATCAACTTCCTTCAGCTTGCCTTCCCAGTTAGGTGTTTTGATCTCCATCTTTCTTGGAGAGACCAGAGTCTTCTCCATGACATTAGCCAATGTCATCCCTCCAGCTCCTTTCTTCAGAATCTGTAGCAGCTCACAGTATTTGTCATCTTTTGGGCTACTGCTCTCAAAATGAGGTCAATTTACTCTCCAAGAGGATATTAGAAATGTATTCACAGATTTTCATTTATTACAATCATGGGGAGAAGGGAGTGTGGCTGACATACAGAGGGGTGATGTAAAACATCCCACCATGCTTTGGGAGCATGGCTTATCCTCCCACCATAAATTATCCAGGCTGAAATGCTGACATCACTAAGCTTTTCTATTCCTTGACAGGACGAATATGTGTGGAGCACATGGTGGAATGTCACATGGGGTTAGGGTAGGGTTGGGGTAGGGTTGGGGTAGGGTTGGGGTAGGGTTGGGGTAGGGTT
>NW_026594377.1:3167934-3242142 GCF_907164565.1 Psammomys obesus | reverse complement strand
GTTGGGGTAGGGTTGGGGTAGGGTTGGGGTAGGGTTGGGGTAGGGTTAGGAACAAGGGTTAGGGTTAGCCTTAGGTTAGGGTTAGGGTAGGGTTAGGTTGGGGTTAGGGTAGGGTTAGGTTAGGAACAAGGTTGCAGAAACACCCTTCACTATACTTATTTCTACTTCTCCCCAGTGCCTTGCAGATAAGCATGACCATGTAAAAGCTGTGCTTGACTAAGTAATGAGACATGACTTCTGTCGGGATAAATATCTTGATTTGTTTTTCTTCTCACTAAGTAATACTTTTGGAGAAAATCCACCTAAATTTTTACAGAATCTAAATTTCCAGCCTCAAGTTTTCTTTGCATTTGCATTGGAAAGAGTTTTATTTCTAAAAATGTCACTGAACTCTAAAATTACTAAGGTTAATATCATCTTGTGAAAGTGGTATGTAATTTTGAATGGTTATTTGGTACAAAATTAAGGATGTAGGCTTAGAAATGTTATTATTTTTAATATTATCATAAGCCAAACAGAATAGGTAATCTAGTTTGCTTTAATGTCGACAGTGACACTGAAGACTATTGACTTTAGTTTTATAATGGCCAGTGAAACTTTCACGAAGAATTCCAGATGACTGTGTACATAAATCCTTTTACTCACCTCTACCTGACCTATACTCTCTTGCACATCTTAAACAGCGGCTTTGAGGCAGGTGTGTTTCAAAATGAATGTCCCAAGTTCTGACTTGTCTTCAGCTTAGTGTGTCACTCTTTAGATAAGATATCCATAACTTGAATATCTAGCTAGATCTCCTGTCCAGATCCCAGCCCTTCATCATCCTGCCCCAAGCCCATTCCTCCTGGTGAAACTTCCTGATGGCACCATCTTCTCACAGTCATCCTCCACCATAAATGCTCTAGGCATCTTTAAACTCACTTTTTATGCTTGACCTCCTTACCAAATCCAATCCACCTCCTCACAACTCAAACACACTGTGCCTGGTTAGATTTCTTCCTTTAAAAATCACATTGCTCCAGCCTGGTTAAACCGAGACCCTTTGCTTGTGAGAATGTAAACTCATTTTAAAGAGGAAAGCTGAAATGAGATGCCACTACAGGTTTCCCTGCTTCTAGAAAGTAGCTGCCTATGGAAGTATTTCCCCTAGGGTCAAGCAATGGAAGCTCATATAAGTGTGGTCCAAGAGGACCAGGTGCACCCAACACTGCCAGGAGAACTTAGTTATGTTGTCCATATAGTGGTGGTTCTACAGATGTAAATGATGCAAGATTGAAGGCACTATTTTTTTATGGGATTCCTAGGTGTGCTTGTGTATGTGTCTCTGTGTCTATACGTACTTCTTGTGCTTTTTCTTTGCCTCTTTTTCTTGTTTGGTTGTTTTGTCCTGTTCTGATTTATTTGGGTTTTTTTTACTTATCTTATTGTAGTTTATTTCATTGTTATCCATTAGATGCCTGTTTTGTTTTGTTTTCCTGAGAAGAGACAGAAAGGGTGTGGAGCAGGACGGGAGGATTGGTGGAGAGAAACTGGGAAGAACAGGGGGGAAAAACCATAATCATAAAATAGTATAAAGAAAATCTATTTTTAATAAAATAAAACACTCAAGAAAGCCACCAAGGCCAGGCAATATATACCAGGATTAGATTCCCTATAAGGAATCTAAAAGGCCATTGCATGAAGCTATGAAGGTGAAGCTGGGGATGCCAGGATTGGAGAATGTCTGTTGAGGAAAACTGTAAGCATGGAGCAAAGCCAGTTGCAAAATGGCTATGTGTACTGCAGACAGCAGAGCTGGAGGAGTGGAGACTTTCAAGCCCTGGGGAGCCCAGATGATTCTACATGAGTTCCAGATGCCAGGCAGGGAGCTTCAGGATTTGATGGTTTCCTTGCTGGATTTTGGTACTGTTTTGGTCTGATCATTCCTTACTATGCCCAAATTCCTCTCTTTTGGAATAATAATGTTTATTCTGTACAATTGTATATTAAAAGGATGTAGGTTTTTTAAATTTTTTTTGTAATTATTAAGAGAATGTTTTGAATCCCTGAATAGACTTAGATTTTGGGTTTTAAAGTGTTAGGACTGTTAATATTTATGGATTCTTACAGAGATAGACCAAATGTATTTTGAGGTGAAAAATGAAACCTTAGGAGGCGAAGGTGGAATGTTATAAATTAAAGTGATATGCTGAGTGCCAAATTGACAAGAGGTGGAGTTGTTAATCTTGGCTGTCAAGTTGATAGGATTCAGGATCAACATTTAAACAAATCTCTGGGCTTGTCTGTAAGGGATTTTCTAGACTTTGTTCAAAAGTTAGAAAGATATGCCTTGAATGTGGGTGGCACCCTTCCATGGATTAGAATCTTGGACTACATAAAGAGGACAAAGCTAGCTAAGCACACGCATTCACCACTCTGTTTCCCGGCTGTGGATGCAATAGTGGCCTCACACTTGAACTGTAAGTCAAAACAAACCTTTTCTCAGATTGCTTTGGTCAGGTGTTTCTATCATAGCAATTTGAAGAAGGTAAGTGATAATACTATAAAGACTACGGGAAGGTGGTAATGGAAGGAGATGGGGATACGTTAAAAATATATTGTATGAAATTATCAAAAATTAACAAAATATTGCAAACTAATAATACAAAGCCCAGGTGCCAAGCGTCTGCAGAGGAGTCAGCTACACAGCTTCTTTATATTCTAATTCTCACATGCTGTGACATATACCATATCTTGTGTGTTCTGTTGTCCTTAGGTGTCTATTGTCATTTATAATTCATAAAACTAAAATTATGAAAGTTAAAAATAGAAAATAGTAATTTAAAGCTTCTATATAGTTTTTCATCTCCCACTTTCACTATTAACATCCTTGCACACTTTGCCATATACACACACACACAAAAAGAAAAGAAAAACCAGGATTTTTGTTACACATGTAATTTCAGATGTTGTAGCAACCAGAGGCTTATAGAATAAATCTGCATCTCTATTTCCTCAGAGGTAAATTGAGTTATTTGTCTATATAATTTGATGCCAGATATCTAGAATAAGCTTTGAATATACATTTCTTCAATGGATAAAAAAATAATGTCAATAATGGTTTTGAGAGCAACTGATTATTTAATGGAAGCTATCTTGCTTTATATTCCTCAAGCTTGAAATCCTGGGTCCATCCTCATCTATTTCTTTATCCTTGATGAAATATTGATATCAAATGCCCATGATCTAAGATTATGGCCTATATTTCAGAGGCTGAATGAGTCTCTGCTTGTGAACAACTCAAATGTTCTGTCTGTTCCAGATATAGATGTATTGTTAGGTAATGCTCCCTCTCCAACCAGGAATCACAGAAAAGGCAGGTTATAAAAAGGCAGGGATAAAATGGAAAAACATTTGTTAAGAAAATAGGTTACATTTCAAAATGGGTGTTTGATGTAGTGGTGTAGCAGCTGGAAGACTCTGGAGAGAGGGGACGGCTTAGCAAGAGGTGGAATGGTCATCGTTGTGGTGGAAAAGAATGACTGAGCTTATGAAAGCAGAATTAACAATGGGTCATGACTGGACCACATGGGAGGCAGTACTGGAAATGGTTCAAGCAAACCTTCTAGATCAGGTAGATCACAGATCCTCCAATTCCTGTCATCTTTGGCTGACTTGCTGTCACAGGGACCTTATTTTAGTTTATTCATCCCACCCAAGTACATGCCATTGGGGACTTTCGGGAAAAATCTCAAACTCTGCAGTAGGAAAACAAAAGAGATGAACTAAGCAGTAGATACCAAAGGGCTAGCACCAGGTATCCAGTGTCTTGAAGGTTTTGAACACAAGATTTTAAAAGTAGAGTGGATAGGAAGACATGTAAAAGTCAGAGCAATGTCATTAGTGTTCATAAAATACTAGCTGAACCAAACCACATGAGACTTGGCATGCTTCTATCGATGCCAGGGAAAGTGGGATTTTCTTTTGCGGATTCTTAGTTTTATTATTACAAGAATTTAAAAATTCACTCAGAAGGAAACCCAAAGACCTTTTTTTTTTAGAGTTTGAGGGAAAATTAACAAGGCAGACCAGGGGAAAATCTTGGCAGCTGCTAGAAGGGAAGAGAAAGGGAGGGGACAGTCATGCTTTTAAGATTAAACATGGAGGTTGGCAACGTTATTGAAAGGGAGGTGAAGGCCTCAGAGAAGCAGCAAGAAAGCCCAGAGTACCCAGGAAAGCATGCTCGAGTTCTGAGTACCTGGGAAAGTATGCTAGGGTTCTATCTGGAATCTTTAAGAGATGGAAAGAAGGAAGATAATTTCTTTTTTTTTTTTTTTTGGTTAGAACTGAGGAACAAGCCAGGTTATCTGTGGGTATCTGCCGGTAGCTGCTCGAGGGGTAATAAGAAGTACATTATCTCATGAAGGGACCTCTGCCAAGGACGTTTTTAAGGCTTTCTGGTCAGCTCTCTGTTCCTAAAACGGCTTAACCAGTTTCTACCTATTGCTCTGCTATGATCTTAGATTTCTATGATCATCCTCCAAGGCCTGAACGTCAACAAGATTGGAGACCCTAAACTCTTTTTGGATCCAACTACAGCCTATCTCCTAAATGATTCTGAGATGGCAGTTCTTGAAAATGAGAAATTATGGACTTAGAGGTGTCATAGCTTCCAAGCAGGTGTTCATTAGGGAGGGGAGATAATGAGGAACCAGGAACCCAGACCTCCCTTCTGGAATTCCTGGCCTCCAACAAGAAGAGGCTCACTGCTCACTTCCTGTTTTCAGCAGGAAGAGATGCTCCAGGAACTGTCAATGATGTGTTTTGTTGTTTAATTTGTTTTGGTGTTTTGGGTTTTGTTGTTGTTGCTGTGTTTGTTTACACCTGCTGCTTTTCCCTATTAGAGAGCACAGAATTCTTAGAAAGCAATGCTCTTACCAAGATAAAGGCCTAGAGTCCATGGCCCCTGCTCAGGACTCGGCTTCTGGCTCTGGGCTGACAACCACACCCAAAGATAGCTTCCTTTCCCTAGGGCCTGCTTTCCACTTCCTCACCTGCAAAACACTTAGTTCTCTCCTGCCCCTCAGAAAGGACTTTAAAAACTATCTTCTCTTCAATCACTTTCTGCCAAAGACTTACTTTCTTTTGGCCTTCACCATCTCCAGCTATGGATACGATCTTCCTTTAGATTGGTTTTTCTGCTTCCTGGAAAATCCTGGTTCCTGCTCCTTGATCACTAGAAGCTGTCTTTGGAGCCATTTCTGAGTAGTAGGTCTCCTGAACACTGGGGACCGTTAGATAATGGTCTTTGAATATGGCAAGCCCAGCCAATCCTCTTCTATCAGTCCCTGGATACTTAAAGGGCTGGTTTGTCTGGGTTCTGGAGCGTGGTGTTAATGCACAGTGTGATTCAGTGCCCTTCAGTGTGGATCTGAATAAAGCAAAGAGAAAGGAAGGAATAGGAAGCAGAAATACCACACTCGCAGAAGCTACTGTAAGTCACTGGCTCTTTGTAAACTCTTCTTTTTCAATGACAAAACTAATCTCCAAAGTATGCTTAGAAGACTCCAGCTAACTCTCTGATAATTGGAGAGACTATTACAGCCTGAAAGTATGACAACATAACCTGCCTGGCTGGCAGAAATGGGACTATACTAATGACACAAATATGTCCATTCCTTCACTTTTACACTGTTAGAGCAATGGGCCCCTCAAGGGTTTAGAATTCCATCAGGAGTCAACTTCTAGGAAAAGAAACGACTGCCTGCTGTAGGGGCAGGCAGGGGAAGAATCTGCAGCCAGTGGAGCATATACACTGTTTGTCAATTTTACTTGCAAAAACAATTTGCAGCTTGTCAGAGAATGTTGCAGGAAAGTCCGGATGAGACAATGGTGGCACCCAATCTTCGCCACACAACTTGCTTATGCGTATACCTTGTCTTCTCTTTAAGCCTAAACCTCACATCAGAGCCTTGCAAATAGACTTGAGGGGCAGTTGAATCTCTTTACCCCACTTCCCAACATTGAATAATCTCCCTTTTCTGATGTGAGCTATTAATTTAGCTCTTTTAATGTGCTTATGGAAGACCAATAGCCAAATTTGGCTTATTGGGGCAAAGATGCCTTCATGTGTAGCCACACAACACAGGTAGTCAACTTCTGTACCAATCTGCTTTTAAATGTTCTTTGTTGGATTCTTGTTCAAAACTCATGTGTGGGGAAAAAAACATAAGGGGTTTCCTTAGCCAAAACAGAACACACAGCAGTGTGTGTGTAAATGTGCGTAAATGAAAGATTCATATAATAGCTCTGTCATTGCCTCTTTACACACTTCCCTTTCCAACCAGACGATCACCTCAATCAATAATGTGTTATGGTACTTAGAAAGCCTCTATAATATAGTCCTCAAAACTATCCTTTTGTTTTCAATGAGAGCTGTGTTTTAATTAGCCCATCATTTGCACTAGGAAGAAGACTAATGGATTCAAGCTGTGTTAGGCTAACTAGAACAGGCACGCTTCCCGAACTATGCCAGTGGGCTCCCTACACGTGCTCACTCTGCCTCCTCTGAGCCCCCTTCTAGGTTAATTAATAGTCAGGGTGAAAGGGAAAGGTTTATACCTGCACAGAGGTGCTGCAAGCTGGCCTGGAATGCTGACATTGTTTCCATTCAGCTCTTAGAAACCACTTTCTAGTACCTTCAGCATTTTACCCCAAATCGCAGCTTACCTAACACAGGATTTAACCATGTTTAGTCTCACGATATCTAATATTATGTTACTACAAGCTTAGGGTACTGATTCTCCTTTAAAAAAAAAAAAAAACTTTATTGTAGATTAGAATTTTTTTAAAGCCCACAGATTATCAACACACATTTAAAAATCAATCAATAAATGTGGCACAATAACAGTGTAAGGTATAGAGGAAGGCAGATGGAGTGAGAAAAAAATATGAGAGGGAGCAAACATTTTAAAACAAAACACAGCAGTCTAGGTCAAAATCACGTGGCAATGCACAGAGACGCACTTTGAACCAGCCTCATTACTTTCTTCATTCCATATTCAGTGCAGGTTATAGCTATCAGCAGGCTTTGGTGTTTAAAGAGTGCATCCCTGTTTATTTACTGGCTCTCAATGCTGGAGGCGCAGAGCTCATGCCAGGGTTGAGGAATAGAACAGGAACACATTGGTTTCAATGGAAAAAAACAAAAAACCAAAAACAAACAAACAAAGAAACACAGCAGGTTATTTAACAGGTTGAGAAGAAATTGTACTGACAACAGAGAAGTTGGAAACTGGCAATAAGGGAAAGGTAGGTGGGTTTTAAAAGAGAATGGTTATGCAGAAAGGAAATGGAGATGCTTACCTAACATCCCATCTAACTGAGGCGGTCCCTTAGTGCCATGTAATCTCAGGCTGTACCACAGCACAAACGTTAAGTATTGAAGTCAGTGCACAGTATTACATTCAAAGTCTCAGTATTACGGATCTTAGATGACAGTTTACAAAGTCTTTCTTTTTCAAAAATAAGAAAGCCTTTTTCCTTTTTTGTTTTTTTTTTTTCTTCTTGGTTGGTTGGTAAGTAAAGATATAGAGGTGGGTTTCACCCATGTCTTTCTACCCGTGAGGGTTTCATTCCAAAATCACACCAATAGATCTGAACTAATATTCTGTGATACTATCTGTGTCTCTCAATAAAGTCTCACTGACACACCTGGGTCATGTGACATGGACAGTTGTGTCAGCCATGAGTAGTCCCTGGCCCCAGATTATAGCTGTTTGGAAATGGGGCCCTTTTACTTTGTGTGGCTCACTGTGCAGCCTGTTCTACATAAAATAGCAAGAGACAGGACTTGGATGACGCTCAGAACTGTCAAGTTACAACTCTCCTTTCATCCTTCTCTCTTTAGATTTTTTAAATTTCATTTCCTGAAAATCAAAATGGCAGCTTTGCTCTAAGGATACTGTCTGCTGTTTGTTCTAATCTCAGCCCACACTTCTCAATCTGCTGCAACTGTCCATGTTTCCTAGATACTCCTTGAATGCTCCGGACAGCTTCCAGCACAAAGCCTCCTTTCCTCATTTGCTCTCATTTGTGTCCATGGGCTCAGTGTCTATCACATTTAGTTTCAGGGAGGGTTTCTTCACTTAACTCATTTAAAAGGGAGGCTCTCCCTTGTGTGTGCTTGCTAACTGGCTTTCTCTTTCTTTCTTTCTTTCTTTCTTTCTTTCTTTCTTTCTTTCTTTCTTTTTTCAGGGAACTTAATCTCACAAAAGATAGATGCTTCATTTATTTACCCAGTTCCTCTGCTGTATCTGTCATTCTGATCCCATAGAGTTTTGGTAGTTTGAATGAAATAGTCCCCATAGTCTCAGGTACTTGAGTACTTGGTCCCCAGTTGGTGGCACTGTTTGAGGGAGCTTAAGAGGTCTGGCCTTGGACCAGCAGCTTTGAGATTAAACAGAATCATGCCATTTCTAGTGTGTTCTCTCTGCTTTGTGCTTGCATCTGAAAATGCAAAGCATGACCTTCTGCTTCAGCTTCCTTACCTGCCCACCATGATGGTTATAGATTTCATCCTTCCGGAGCTATACATCCAATTAAGCCCTGTAAAGTGACTTGGCCATGGTGTATTATCACAGCAATATCCTGCAACATACAGGAAGTCTTTTCAGCACTGTATCAGTGGTAAATGCACTGTGAATGTTCAATAAACTTGTTTCTTGAATACAGCAATCAATGTGTGAGTACATATCTAACTTTGTAATAGGGCACAGGTTGTTCAGTGTCTTAGTTTCATCTGTGTTGCTATGTTAAAGAAATTATGACCAAGAGTAAGTTAGAAGAGGAAAGGGTTCTAGGTTATAGCTTATGGACTATAGCCCATTACTGAGGCAATACTGGAAAGAATGCAGAAACCATAGAGAAACACTGCTTGCTCGCTCAGCAGCCCAGGGAATGGTGGCACCCAAGGGGGCTGAGGATTCCTACATCAACAATAAGCCAACAGTTTTCCCCAAAGACATGCTCATAGGTCAATAGGATCTAGGCAGTTCCTCAGTCCACTCTTTCCCCTTTGATGACTCTGGGCTATAGGAATTCCTAGGACACCAGGGACCATAAAGGTCCAATGTTCTTTTGCTAACTACTCTTGTTTCTTTTAGACATTATTTTGAGGCCTATTTAATGCACATAAATTGGAAACCCTTGTTCATTCATGACAGAGAAAATTATATGTAAACTTTCATTGTATCATTTGCTTTGTCATCTAATGTATATTGTTAATTTTTGATATGTGAAAGATAGAAGAAATGACTAAACTTTCTTTCTGGGTTCACTGACACTTGAAAGCAGTTATAAGTAATTATTATTTTAAATATTTTAGATATTTAAACCTAATTTTGTATTTGTGCATTTATATTTTCTTTCAAATAACTTGAAGAGATAACTAACCTATATAAGGAACAGCAAGTGCAGATAGTAATATCTGATTGTTTTGTTTTCCTTGCCTTAGGGGACCATGGACATTGAGGCATACTTTGAAAGAATTGGTTATCAGAACTACAGGAATATACTGGACTTGCAAACATTAACTGAGATTCTTCAGCACCAGATACGAGCCATTCCCTTCGAGAACTTGAATATCCATTGTGGGGAACCCATGGAGATGAGCTTAGAGGCTGTTTTTGATCACATTGTGAGGAAGAAGCGGGGTGGGTGGTGTCTCCAGGTCAATCATCTTCTCTACTGGGCTCTGACCATGCTAGGTTTTGAGACCACAATGCTTGGAGGATGTATTTATATCTCTCCAGCCTGCAAATATAGCAAGACCATGGTTCACCTTCTACTACAGGTGATCATCCGTGGCAAAAAATATATAGTAGATGGTGCATTCCCATTTTCCTGCCAGATATGGGAGCCTCTGGAATTAATTTCTGGGAAGGATCAGCCTCAGCTGCCTGCCACCTTCCGCTTAACAGAAGAGAATGGAATTTGGCATCTGGGTCAAATTAAAAGACAAGAATATGTTCCAAACAAAGAATTCATTGATTCTGATTTTCTTGAGAAGAACAAACACCGGAAAATCTACTCTTTTATTCTTGAACCTCGAACGATTGAAGACTTCAAGCCTGTGAGTGAGCACTACAAAGTAGCTCCAACATCCGTGATGGTGAACACATCACTTTGCTCTCTGCACACCCAAGAAGGGGTTCATGGCTTAATAGGCACTATTATTGCCTATAAGAAGTTCAATTATGAGGATGATGTAGATCTGGTAGAGTTTAAGAGTCTGAAGGAAGAAGAAATAGAAGAAGTTCTGAAGAGTGTATTTGGCATTCACTTGGAAAAAAAACTTGTGCCCAAACGTGGTAGTGCTTTTTTTACTATTTAGAGTAATGAGGAAAAAAATGAACTTCAATGTTTTCATATGTAGTTATTCTTTCATGATAAAACAATCAAATTATGCAAATTAGGTGACAGAATAAGTCTCAAGTCATCATCACAAAGTTCATCACTGGTTGACTGGTGGCATGTCAACATCTGTCCCCTCATTATATCAAGAAAATCACAGACATTAAATTGCTTTTCCTGTAAAACTACCCACTTATGTAACTAAATAACTTTTAAAGAAATGTGCCATTTAAAATGTAATCACAATAAAAGTGCTCTAATGATGATAAAGTTGTCTTCATTTATACTATAAAACCCTTCATCTTGACTCATTGTTGAATTCACACAAAGGTTTTAAGGGTAATTAGGTGAAGTGTATAGTGTAATCATCATGCTCACCTAGGAAATATTCAGATTCATTTTTACAAAATGCCCTTATATGGCTTAAGGGGGAAACAGGGAAGAATAAGATACAGTGTTGGTTATATGTAATTCTGAAAACAAGAATGGTACCAGTAGAAAGTACTGAGAGATGAGGAGCCACACAGAGCACAGCTGGTCATTTCTCTTACAATGCCTTCGGCAGCTTTAATTCTGCACTCAGGATAGTTTCAACTTTGTTAATATTTATATTCAGAATATTTTACTTCCATTAAATACTTCATATATAATAGGAGCATCTATAAGCTGTGGAATATATATCTGATGGAAATATAGCAAAGAGAATATTATTGACTTACACAGTAAGAATCAAAGGTTTCTAAAGGAGTCGCTGTATTTTGAGCCTTGGTGATTTTTCTACAGTTTTGGTTTGTGGATTCAGTGTCAGAGCTGTACTTTAAAATGCATATTTATTCTTCCATTTGTGGTCAGCTAAGACAGGTAATGAGAAATGTAAGGATAGGAACAAATGACCATTCATTAGGAGAATAGGCCAGTTATCCACATGAAAATTTTATATAGTTGAAGTATTTACTCAAGGTAGATATCCTAGGAAGAGGTAGACAAGAAACCTGTACTGAGTGGGAAGAGAGGGTGTCAATGTCACTTTGTTTTCAAGATCCACGGTCCTTTCTGTCAATGTCAAGTCGGTCTGGCACTCTTGAGCTCAAAAGTTTGTTGTCACATAATCTGACCAAGACCATTCCAATGAGAAAAACCACTGAGGCAGTCAAGAAAAGTAGATCACAGAAAATGATGAAAATTATCAGTAGTGCAGACGTTAAACCTTCCCAGTGCAGTCAGCTTTTCTTGACTGTTTCACCCATTCTGGGCAAGGGTGGAGAGCTTTTGCTGAAAGAATTTGTAGATCTAAATCTTGGCTGAAAGACTAAACAGTTGAATATAGACTGCACAATGTCCACAGTCACTGTGTGAGATCTAAATGACTGAAGAAAAAAGAAGCCAACAGCATTTCTGGCTAAAGATTTTAAAGTGTTTCTCCATTCTTTGGGACTTTCTGAAGAACAAACTGTCCTTTAGGTGGCTTTCCAGAGATGAGGAAGTGCCATATCCTGTCAGGCCCCCAGGACTATAAAGTAGAAGGCAGAGCTCCATATTGTCTGGAAGGATTGGGATGATGGTCCTCATGGTGAGGCCAAGTCTGTGAATTTATGCCCAACTCTGCCAATACTAGGCCAGGGTGAGTGTCTGTGACACCCTCAGATCCTGGAGCGAGAGATGAAGAAGGAGGCTCATTGTAAATGTATATCTTTGCCTCCATGGAGTCCTAGAACTGAGTTATTAAAGAAATGATCCTTTCAGTGAGCCTTGTATAAATAATGATACTTACTGAATGCCAGCCACATATCTAGAACTCCGAAAGGAAACACAGGTAGGTAGTTTTACTAAATGAATACACTATCGAATGTGCTCTACTCATACAGTGGTTAATTCACTGGTTAAAAAAAATAGTGAGTCCTAGCTATTCCACAGCTGAAATTCAAATGTGCTAAGTAAAAGTAACCAAACACTAAACTCAGCTGTGGTGACTATTTGTATAGATTTTATTGACTAATATTATCAAACTATACACTTAAAACAAATAATAAATGTATGTGAAAACAGCTATTTCAGATGGTTGGTCCTGATCACCGGACATTGATAAACAGCTACGAATTTTACCTACAACGGAAAATAGCTAAGCCTTACCATCTACTGTTAGGCCAGCACCCTGGTGGAGCTAATTAAAGATTCCTTCTTGAACAAGAAACAGAGTCTTGGTTTAACCAACAAAATGAAAATTCATGCAGTTATTTGGCCTCAGCCAGGCTGAAAACCTGGTTCACAGCCAATACTGTTCACATGCTCTCAACAGCTGCCATTCACATGCTCTCACAGGAGCCATTCACTAATTCATCACCCATGTGAGATAATTTATCCTGACAAGAGCTAGCAGTGCTTTCTTGCCTAATAATACACTTTTGCCTTTTATTTTCTTTCTTTTTTTATTAATTTATTATTCACTTTACAGCCTGTTTGCAGCTCCCTGTCTTCTCTCCTCCCAGTCCCACCTTCACATCCCTCACCATTCCCCTTCTCCTTTTCCTCAGAGAAGGAGAGGCTACCCCATGGTTACTAACCATCCTTGCCACATCTAGTCACAGCAGGACTAAACACATCCTCTCCCACTGAGGAAAATGAGCATGGTAGACGGTATGAGTCCATGACAGTGAATCAGTTTCTGAGTTAAAAACTTAACTTTGGTACACGAAAAAAGACACAGATGTGAAGAATATGTAGCCTCAGAACTGAAGAAAGTTTCCTGAACTACTGGGGAGACTTGTCCACTCTTAATTCTACAATATCTAATTGTGTTGTGGTGGTAAGAGTGAGAATAGCTGAAATATGCTCGTGTGTTTGAAAGCTCGTCTCCAGCTGATGGGACTCCTTGGGAAGGATTAGGAGATGTGACCTTGTTGGAGGAAGTGTGTTTCTTTAATCAGGCTTTGGGGTTGACAGTTGGCTTTCTCTGCATCCTGCTTGTGGGTCAATATGTGAGCTCTCAGTGGTTCCCGCTGCCCTGTCTTTGTTCTAACATCATGGACTTTAACTCTCTGAAACTATAAACCATAAATTAATTGCTTTTTTTTGTATGTTGCCTTGGCCATGTGATTTATCCTAGCAATAGAAACACTGATGGAGATACTAATATATTCCAGAAGGCTATCAGGACCAGTTCATGTTTTATGTTCTCAATGTAAGTTGTTCAAATGCAAAACTTCTCTTCCTGTACTATCAAATTTAGTTACATATTAATTTAAACAGATCCTTGCATTATCTTTTTATTATTTTATTTTGTATTCATTTATTCTTTCATGTATTACATCCTGATCACAATTTCCCTTCTGTTCTCTCCTCCCAAACCTTTCCCATTCTCCCTTCCCCATCTACTACTCTTCTTTTTCCATTCAGAAAAGGGAAGTCCTCCTATGGATATCAACCAGACATGTCATATCATTTTGCAATAAGACTAGACACCCCCACTCTTTCATGTTAATGCTAGCTGAGGCAACCCAGTAGGAAGACAATGTCCCCAAAGCAGGCAAAAGCATCAGAAATAGTCCCTGCTCTCTCAAATTGGAGTCCCACAAAAACACAAAGCTACAAAACTATAACATATATGCAAAGGGTCTAGGTTAGACTCATGCAAGCTCCCTGATTGTTGTCCCAGGCAGTCCAGCTAGGGAAAAAGTATCTAAAGGTAGGCAACATAGTCACAGACATACCCTATTCCCATTGTTAGGGGACCCACATGATGACCAAGCTGCACATCTGCTACATATGTGTAGGGGCCTAGGTCCAGCCCACGCATGCTCTTCGGTTGGTGGTTCAGTATCTGTGAGTCCCCATGGGCCCAGGTTAGTTTACTCTGTAGGCCTTCTTGTGCTGTCCTTAACTCTTCCAGCTCTCTCTGTCTTTCCCCCAAATCTTCCACAAGACTTCCTTTCCTCCACCTATTGTTTGTCTATGGGTCTGTGGGTCTCTGCATCATTTTCCATCAGCTGCTGAGTGAAGCCTTTCAGAAAACAATTATGCTAGGCTCCTGTCTGCAAGCATAGCAGAGTATCACTAATAATGTCACGGGTTGGCTTTCTCCCATGGGGTGGGTCTCAAGTTGGGCCAGTCATTGGCAGGTCACTCCCTCAATCTCTGCTCTGTCTTTAGCCCTACACTTCTTGTAGGCAGTACAGATTTTTGCTTTGTGTTTGTTGTTGTAATATACATATACATATGTGTGTGTGTGTGTGTATGCACATACCTGTATATGCCAGTGTGCACACATGCAGACCAGAGAAATACATTGACTATCTTGAAACTCAGTGTTTCAGCTAGATTGGTGTTCACTGAGTTACTAGGGTCCTCCTGTCTTCACACTCAGTAGTTCGAGAGTTAAACGTATGTACATGGTTAAATCGAGTTTTCCTTTTTAAGTGTTTATTTTTTGGTAATTTCACACACGGCACACTTTGATCACAGACACCCCTCATTCCTCTTTTCCACTCGCCTCTGGACTCCCTGCAGCACATCTCCTTCCACCCTTAATGCCTTCCACCACATATTGTTCTTCTTTAATATTTTTAAAATAGTCCATTGGATCCCAGGAGTGTTGCCAGGATATGCATGGATATGGCCATTTGCTGGAGCACATGGCTCAGCCTTTAATTTGGATTCCGGGGATTGGCACTCGGGTTTTCATGTGACACCAACAGTAGCTTCAAGGCCTAAGTAACAATGTGAGATCTCAACTCCAGAAAAGCCACACCCTCCCTTCTCAATAGTAAGGCAGACTGTAGTGTAGAATGGTAGGTGCTTTAAATAGTAGCTTCCTATTATGTTTTCTCGTTGGTTGTGCTTATTGGCTACAGCTGAACAGCACACATGAGACATCTGACAGCAGTAATTCATTTCCACACAGTTCCAGAGACACAAGTATAAGCTCTAGGTGTTGACAGCCTTCATCCTCCTGTCTCTCTCCCTGGCTTTGGATGAATTTACTCTGCTTCATTTCCTTGCTCTCTGTCAGTGAAGATATGTCCTCATCTACCCTTATCAGGACACAAGCTACAGGAGATTATGGCCCAAAAATATTGCTTCATTTTACCTCAGTTATGTATGTATTTTTAAATTTTAAATTTTATATTAATTACAGTTTATTCACTTTGTAGACCAGCAGTAGCCCTCTCCCTCCTCCCCTCACAATCCCATCCTCCCTCCATCATGTCCTCCCATGCCCCTCTCCAAGTCCACTGAGAGGGGAGGTCCTCCTCCCCTTCCATCTGACCCTACCCTATTAGGTCTCATTAGGAGTGGCTGCATTGTCTTTCTCTGTGGCCTAGTAAGGCTTCTCCCCTCAAGAGAAGGTGATCAAAGAGCCAACCACTGAGTTCATGTCAGAGACAGTTCCTATACATGATACTACGGAAGCCACTTGGACACTGAGCTGCCATGGGCTACTTCTGTGCAGGGGTTCTAGGTAATCTCCATGCAATGGTCCTTGGTTGGAGTATCAGTCTCAGGAAAGACCCCTAGGACCAGATTTGTTGGTTCTGTTGCTCACCTTATGGAACTCCTGTACCCGCCAGGTCTTTCTATCTCCCCCTTCTTTCATAAGATTCCCTGCACTCTGCCCAAAGTTTTGTTATGAGCCTCAGCATCTGCTTTGATAAAGTGCTGGGTAGAGTCTTTCAGAGGCCCTCTGTGGTAGGCTCCTGTTTCCTGTTTTCTCCCTCTTCTGATGTCCGTTCGGTTTGCCTTTCTGAGTGAGGATTGATCAAAGGTTCTATATTCAAATACTGTCATATTCCAAGGTAGGGTGGGCTGGAAATTATATGAACTTGAGGGAAACATAATGCAGCCTATAACATTTTGCCCTCTGGGTCCTATAATCCATGCCCACATTATATGCAAAATTAATCTGCCCCCTAATAATGCAAAATCTTAACACATTGTAACATGTAAGATAAGTGCTGCCCCAGTCTTCTATTGCTGTGAAGGAACACCACAACCAAGGCAACCATAACAAAAAAAATGCATTTAATTGTGGGCTTGCCGACAGTTTCAGAACTTTAGTTCATTATCATCATGGTGGCGCACATGATAGCTTACATTGTGTTGGAGCTGTAGCTGAGATTTACATCATAATCCACAGGCCAAGAGAGAACAGACATGGAATGAGAATTTGAAACCTCAGAGCCCACCTCCAGTGACACATTTCCTCCTAATCCTTCCAATCCTGTCAAAGAGTTCTATTCCCTAGTGATTAAGCATTCACATATGTGAGCCTATGGAGGTTATTCTTATTTAAACCATGACAAGTCCCAAACCACATACATTACATCATCAAACTCAGGTTTGGGTGTTATTGGTGGTATCATTAATCCTGAGGCAAGATTCCTCTAATTATAATTACTTAAACTAGACAAGTTTTCCTTTTTCAATATGCAATTATGGGACAGAAGTAAATGACTCAGTTCCATTCCCTAATGGAAAACATAGAAAAAAAATAAAAGAAAAAAAAGAGGTCCTAAGTAAGTCCAAATTCAAAGTGGATGCCACTAGCTAAAGAATGATATTCACTAGCTTCTTTTCTGTCCTCCATCCTTGATATGGTTACGTCTTTGTCGCAATTCCATTTCTACGAAGAGACACCATGACCAGCACAACTTTTATAAAAAAAGCAAGTATTTGGGGCTTGCTTACAGTTTCAGAGGTTTCATCCATTATCATAATGGTGAGGAGCATGGTGGCAGGCAAAAGCAAATATGGTGCTAGAGAAATTGCTGAGAATTCTGTCCAGTTCCACAGGCAGCAGGAAGAGAGAGCCACTGTCAAAGCCCACCCTCAGTGACACACATCCTCAACAAATAAGGCCACACCACCAAATCATTATCAAGTAGTGCCACTCCCTTGACTAAGTATTCAAATATATAGGCCTATGGGGACCTTCTTATTCAAATCGCCGCAGGTAACATCCAATTCTGTCACCTTCCAGAGCAGCTCCTCAGTCTGGATGTTCACTGAAAGCAAAGAAGCAACTCTGGGACAAACAGGGAGGGCAGCACACAGTCAGGCTGCAGTATTGTTGTTGGTCTTTAGTTTTACTGACACCCTGCTATTCAATCTTTGAAAGGTTCACCAGAGCATTGCTGGGAACCCCACCCACAACTGTTTTGAGTATATGGTCCTGGGCAGAATCTTAAACGGCTATGTCAGAGCCATCCTAGCAATCTAAGTGATCAAAAGCTTTCTTCTTTAGGGGAATGGAGAAACCAAACCAGAAACAGTCCCAGGTCAATGATGGGACTGGCAAAGATAGTCTATTATAGAAACATCTCCTCTTGCTTCTGCCTTTCTCTCTAAGGGACCCTTGTTTTCAAACAGTCCCAGTAACCAACTTAGTGGGTAGAAATAGAAATTATTTTAGGCATTAGAAATTGATGACTCCAAAGAGTGGTAAGTTTCTAATGTGGTATATCTATGTCCACAGCAGTACTCAGGGGTGATTCTTTAAATGGAATGACATTATTCATCAAAGTGTACTGGTTTTGGTTCATAAGCTAGATTTTTAGGAAGGCTCACCACCTCTGCTTTTACTTTTACAGGTCTATTGTTACTTTTGTCCTTCTCAATATTTGAAATGGCAGAATTCTTCCATCTTCTTGTACTTTGAAAAGGTAAACATAGCATAGTAGAAATAAGAACATGGCTTTTCCTTATGAAAGTGTTTTGTGTGGTGTATAAAGATAAGATTAATTCAATTAAGGTCAATTAATTTTCAGATCTCTCTCCTGTGTCCAGACATTATTCCCTGTCCTAGGATACCAGGAAGTAGATAAGAAGGTTCAGGGTGAGGGGAGGTTCTTTCAGACGATGCATCTTCCTACTGCAGAGCTTTGCAGATTATATGATTATAACCTGACTAAGGAATGAGATGGGCTATCTTGTTTGCATGTGTGCACCACTTTGCCTTTCTTCTAAGCAGTATTTCAGAGAGGGTCCATCAGACATTTTACAGAACCCAAATTACAGTTTAAATAGGTTCTCTTTATGCTCAAGGCAAGAGTATTTGTTATTTTTAAATATATCACTGAACACGATAATTACTACTATAATTGTCTTCTAGAGAAACAGCAGCTAACTTTGCATGGCTATTTGGTACAGAGTAAAATGTAGAGTCAAGCAATGCTCCAGATACTATTATTCTATCATTGTGGGCCAAGGAAAATAAACTTGTTTTTTTTTTCATGCTCACAGTGACACCAACAGATGATGTGACCACGGTTCTATTCTCTGGAGTCAAGCTTTCACAGGAACAAACACCAGGGACCATTGAAAGGCCTCCCATCGACTGTTCTAGATGAACACTCACACCACCTTACTTTCTCCCACAACACAAGCAGTTAAGAGACAGTTTCAAATGTATAGCCTACACTTGAAACGTATACCTAGTTTCTGAGATGTCAGATACAATTATACCAGAGGCCTACACTTTTTACCCTGCCAGGTCCTGTCCAAAGCCCTACCCAACCCAGTCCCACCTCCTAATAAACCACTTTATTTTTCCAGAAGAATCTTCCCAGTAATCTATGGCCAGTTCACCTCCTTATCAAACCCATGTCCAAATTCTGACCATTCAGCTACTACCATATTTTTTTTTTGTATTGTTTCTCTCCTTCATAATTCTACTGTCCCCACATTGATTCAGTCCCTGGTTTCAAGTCCTCTGGAATGTAAAATATGTGTTCCTATTAAACTTTACTGTAGTATCTCCCTGTTGCCCTATAGTCTTCCTAGATGCTATTATTTCATTCATTGACTTCAAACCTTTGTTGTTGCCTATTGCTCGAAGCTTTACTTTTGCCCACAGGAATGAGTAAACTGAAATATTAAAAATGCCCTCTGTGGCTCTGTGTTCCTAAGAGCTACAGCACCCTGAGTCTCCACAGCAACATAGGCTTCACCTTCTTGGCTTTGCATGTCGGGTAAGGCTGATTGAGTGCCTCTACTGCATGTTGTCTGGCCCCACAGGTGTTTTCTAGACCCTTGACCCAAGTTCCCATGACTCTATTGCTGCTGGATATCGGATGTCTGAAAACTAGTACCACTTAGACAGTGATCCCTTCTTCTGTCAGCTTGAGATTGTTATGCCCAGTTCATGAACCCCAAAAGACCAGGAATAAATAGACTCTGCTGTAAATACATGAGGGTTTTTATTACAAGTTACAAGCTGCAGCTTGGGCTCACACCCCCCACCGTCAAAGCAGCGAGAGCCGAGAGCCCCCTGCTCAGGTTAGCTGGGTGATTTAGAGATTCTGCTCCCTCCCAGCATGCCCAAAGCAGGGGTGATTCCTGCCTGGCAAGCATCTATTGGTCAAAACATAAAAGGGATGTGACACTTTGAATTGATTTGCTAGAGGAAGGTCCCCAAACCATTAATGATCTGATATCCCTCCCTAGGGGGATGGGCCAATTTCCTCCAACTTTATCTCTAATGGGCAGGAAAAGAATGCAGTAAAACTAGTTCTTCCCCTCAGGGCATTATGGCTGGACATATCTCTACCCAGCTAGCCTTAGTTCAGGCCTTTGCTTTAAACTTTAAAATAATAGCCACTGATTTTTAATTTTTTGGTCTCTCAAGATGTAGTTTATCCTTATTGGGCCATGGCTGCAGTGGCCTCTGAAATCCTCAGAACTGGATTTGGAAACCACTTTTATGGACATCGCTTCCCAGTAGAGCACCCTGGAGGCTTTATTTTCCAGGCAATGTTTTTAGTGGAACTCTCCACTCAAATTAATGTCTGCTTTTAACTACCAAAGTCCCGGAAGGGTAGACTCTTTCCCTTGGGTTACTTTTTCTGTTGTCTTGGTATAAAATCCTTTGCTTCTCTTTAATGATCCTCATCTCTTCAACAATTACAGCTTCTTTGTCTACACTTAACCTGTTCATAACATTAACTGGCCTCATGCTTTTTTCCTCACCGAAGTGCATAGTTTTCACATCTTTCTATTGTCCTTTCTGCTTTTACTGTAAATCTGGCTAACTGAAGTGAGTAATATCCATGTCACAGCATACTATGTATACCATGCATACTTTGCATGGTGCTTTGAAATTCCCTCTGCCAAATGGATTAGTGCATTACTTTTGAATTCAGCCTCACTCAATTTTTTTAGACATGAGTAAAACATAACCAGATCCTTTACCATAATATAATATGAAACACACATAGCTCAATTTCTGATAGAATCCTCATTTTCCTGTGAAACTTCATGAGCATGGTCTTTGTTGTTTTCGGTGGACACTCTGGCCTACCAATTCCTACTTTAAAGTATCTGCTGATAGCATTCCGACATTGTTTTAGCCATTTCTCAGAGCTCTTCCATATTCCTCCTACAATCGATTACTAAAAACCTGTGCACCACATATTCAGGTTTACCACAGCAACAATTCTGATTCTTGGAACCAATTCTGTATATTACTTTCTTTCTCACTGATCTATACCACAGAAGCACTATAAAAAAGGAGTGCTTTATTCTGGATCACCTTTTAGGAGTATCATCTGATATGAATGGTAGGAAAGGCATGGTAGCAGGAGGAGCTCATGGCTGTAGCAGAAGGAGTGTGAGGGATAGTTATGTCATATCAACAATTATGAAGTAGAGGGCTTGAACCAGAACTGTGGCCAACTATAATCCATAAGGGACCTGGATGAACAGATCATTATTCAGTCCTAGAGGGAAGGAGGTGAGGAAATGGAAAGATTAAAGGGATTAAAAAAAAAAAAAAAGCTGGGGTTGGGAGTTCTTCTACAAGCTGAGTCATATGCCAAGTAAGATTATTAAAAAGTGCTGCATTAAGAGACAGAGTGGAGAGGGAGAGAGAGAGAAGAGAGAGAGAGAAAATGGCAGCAGCAGCAGTCTCACACAGTAGCTGGACAACAGAGCAGCAGTGACTGCTTGATAGATTCTACTTACCAAAGTTGACTCAAGATCAGGTAAGCACATTAAATAGTCCTGTATCCCCTAAAGAAATAAAAGCAGTCATCAAAAGTCTCCCATCCAAAAAAAGCCAAAATTCTACCAGACTTTCAAAGAAGAGAAAAAAAAAAAAAAAAAAAAAAAAAAGCTAATACCAATACTCTTCAAAGTATTCCACAAAATAGAAACAGAAGGAACATTACTCATTCTATGAAGACACAGTCACCATGATATCTAAGCCACACAAAGACCCAACAAAGAAATAGAATTTCAGACCAACTTCCCTTATGAAAATTGATGCACAAATACTCAATAACATACTCACAAACCAAATCCAAGAACACATCAAAGATATCATACACTATAGCCAAGCAAGCTTCATCCCAAGCATACAGGGGTGGTTCAACATATGGAAATCCATCAATGTAATTCTCTGTATAAACAAACTGAAGGAAAAACCACATGACCATCTCCTCAGATGCCAAAAAAGCATTTGATAAATCCAACATCCGTTCATATTTAAAGTCTTGGAGACAGCAGAGATACAAGGCATATACCTAAACATAGCAAAAGCAATATACAGCAAACCTATAGTCATCAAATTAAAGGAGAGAAACTTGAATCAATTCCACTGAAATCAGGGACAAGGCAAGGCTCCCCACTTGTTCCATGTCTCTTCAACATAGTACTCGAAGTCCTAGCTAAAGCAATAAGACAACTAAAGTAGATCAAGGGGATGCAAATTGGAAAGAAAGAAGTCAAAGTACCACATTCGCAGATGATATGATAGTATACATGAATGACCCAAAAATCCTACCAGGGAACTTCTACAGTTGATAAATACCGTTTGCAAAGTGGTATTTAAAGTGCAAAAATTAATTTAAAAAAATTCAGTAGACTTCCCATATACAAAAGACAAACGAACTGAGAAAGAAATTAGGGAAACAACACCCTTCACAATAGCCACACACACACACACACACACACACACACACACACAAAAATTAACTATCTTGGTGTAACTCTAACCAAGCAACTGGAAGACTTGTGTCAAAAAAAACTTCAAATGTCTAAAGAAAGAAATTGAAGAAAATACCAGAAGATGGAAAGATCTTCTATGTTTATGGATCAGTAGAATGAACATAGTAAAAATGGCCATCTGACCAAAAGCAAACTACAGATTTAATGCAATTGCCATCAAATTACCAACACAATTCTTTACAGACCTTGAAAGAACAACTCTCAACTTCATATGAAAAAACAAAAAACACAGAATACCTAAAATAATCCTCTACAATAAAAGATCTTCTGGAGGTATCTCCATTCCTGATCTCAAGCTGCACTATAGAGCAACAGTATAAAAACTGCATGGTACTGGCATAGAAACAGACTGGAGGATCAATGGAATAAAACTGAAGATCTAGAAATAAACCCACACACCTATAGACACATGATTTTTGAGAAAGAAGTCAAAACCATACAATGGAAAAAAAAGATAGCATCTTTAACAAATGGTGCTGGTCCAACTGGATGTCTACATGTAGAAAAATGCAAATAAATCATATTACCCTGCACAAAACTAAAGTCCAAGTAGATCAAAGATCTCAGCATTAAACCAGACATACTAAATCTGTTAGAAGAAAAAGTGGGAAAAAGCTTTGAACTCATTGGTACAGGAGACAACTTCCTGAACACATCACCAACAGCAAAGGCTCTAAAATCAACTATTAATAAAAGGACCTCATGAAACTGAAAAGCTTCTGTAAAGCAAAGAACAATGTCAGCAGAACAAAATGACAGCCTACAGACAGGGAAAAGATCTTCACCAACTCTACATCTGACAGAGGGCTAATATTCAGAATATATAAAGAACTCAAGAAATTAAACACCAACAAACCAAATAAATAATACAATTTTAAAATGGAGTACAGAGCTAAACAGAGAATTCTCAACAGAAGAATATCCAGTGGCAAAGGAACACTTAAAGAAATGCTCGAGGTCCTTAGTCATCAATGAAATGCAAATCAAAACGACTCCAAGATTCCATCTTACACCCATCAGAATGGCATTTGTTTATGATTTTTGATGATTACCAAATGCATACACATGCAAAGAAGGACAAGTAATAATAAAGTAACAATGAAAATGATTCTGACTTTGATTCCAAATCAGCAGACTTATCCTTCCATGTTTACTGTCTCAGTCAATAAAAGAACCATTGGGCAAAGCACACACCTGGGAATCACACTTGGCTTAACCACATCTTGTAAGACACCAGGTCCTGTGGATATTTTTTCCTAAATCATTTCCCAAACTATCTGTTCATATATTTGACATATTTGACATTCACTCTCTCTAGCCTGGCTAAGTATAACTGTTTTCTGAAGTAAGAGAAAAGCCAGAGCTTTTCTCTGGGGATTTATGATGATGAATTCCTTAGATCAGAGACTATCTTTTTCTCACTGGGTGTTGGTCTTTTAGGAGAACGCTTGCCACGCTAATGCAGAATAACCCGTGTTTGAATGAATGAGTCTGCCTTTACGCTGGTGATTTTCCCTAACATAGATGCTAGCAAACAACTTTATAATAGACTTTTACTGATAGTACCCATTTCTCCTTTTACTTCCCTAAACCATCTTTCTTCCAATTCTAAAATTAAAGCTCAATTCATTAAAATACTCAAATAATATATGTCAATAACCGTAGGCTATTTTATCTATAGTAAAGATTTGACTGAGGTGAGGCAGATTTCCTGCACTTCCCTCTTGCTTCTCTTGCTGCAGATAAGCAAACATATTGATGCACTTTACTTACAACCATCACTCAAGAACAATGAGGATGACCAGCACTAAAACAAATTCAATGTTTTGGATACAAGATTGGAAAACAGAAAAATCAATGTTTACCTTTAAATCCACGTTACATTGACCTGGGGAACTTTGCTACGTCAAACCTTCCCATTTTATGAAACAGCAAATTTATTTGTCTAATGAATTGGAGTTTTTATTACTTACACTAAGAGACTCCACCTCTGATTGGGCTATCTTCTGTTGTGGGAGCAACTTCCATGGCATGAAATTATTTTTACATCCTCCCTAGCTGATTTCAATGTCCTAGCACTGTTTCAACTGAATTTTTTTCCTTCCCATGGTATCCTCTTTCTACAACACAAAAATATTTTTATAGCTGTGATTCACTCTGAGAGATTCAGTTTGATCACATAAGACCTTTCTTTTCCTTATTTTTAGTAAAGGTCACAAAAGGTGAAACAGCTCCCCAAAGAACTTTAATACAGTAACATTTCTTATATGAATCACATCACCCAAATCACTCAGTAATCAATAGTTCATCCGCTGATACCCCTTGACATTTTCCTTTCAAAAATCAATTATTCTAGAACTAAAAGAAGGAAAAGATAAAGAAAGAGAAGAAATTAATGCATTAAAAAATATATTGTTTAACCCCAAAACCCTCTGAAACTTCAGAGAGCAAAATGAATGGCTGGATAATAGAATATAACCACATCAGAGGTCGTGATGTCCCTCCTCACAGTACTTCATTAGGTAACCAGAGCATATCCCCCTCATTCTCAACAATTTTACAATGCAATTTTTATGTTGTCTGCTCCTGATTCCAGTGGGTTAGGCAATAATTTAGATCATTTAACAATCTGAAATATTTGCAAACTATGTAAAACCCAATCTGTGAACATTTATAATCATGGTCCTCTGATGGAAGCAAAACCAGAAAATCTCCAGAAGGTCACAGGCCAGCTAGTCTGGCCTACACAGCAGCAAACAGGACAGCTGTCTTGAACAAGGTAGAAGGCAGTAACACTCCAGGTTATCCTCTTGACACCTGTGCTGTGTCATGTTGTGTGTGCCTGTAAACACACACAACACACACACCAAATAAATAAAGGTAAATTAATAGAAAAATAAATAATTAAATAATATCTGATGGTCAGCCACATAAATTTTACAATATCCTTTAAAACTCTACTAACCATGATTAGAAGAGGAAAATGACTCCAAAACAACAGAGATGCTGGAATAACCATTCAGTTGCTACTACACAGAGTGGTGTAGGCCACTTCTTCTCTACAGCAATGGGACTCATGAGTCAAAAGGCAAGTGCATACAGTCTTCCACAGAAAAGCAAGTTCCTCTTTGCATATGCTAAACCATTCTGCACCCCTAACAGCATTGTGTGGAAGTACCTGTTTCCCCGTGGCTTTGCCAGCAGAGTGGGAATCAAGCTGTTCAATGTTTGCCCATCTGAAGAAAGGAGAAATGATGGTTCATCCTCCAATCACTGTGTGAAGAATCTGAAGTCTAACTGATTAATCCTGAAGGTACTTATTCATCCTCCTTAGGAGACAGTATCCTAGTTTCAGCTTGATCCTCTCTTGTCTTCTCTTGAGTATTTATTTCATTAGTGCTGGGTGTATTAGAGACACACAGAAGCCAGGCAGGTTGTTACATGTCTATAATCTCAGCAATTAAGAAGCAGAGGCAAGAGTGCCAGGAATTCAATGTCATCTTTTAATATACAGCCAGCTGAAGGCCATTCTGTAATACACAAGTTCCTGTCTCCTAAAATTAAAAAAAAAAATCAATAAAAAGAGACTCGGCGTTTTTGTTTTCTTAGAGGGAGTAGGATGGGCAGATGAAATGCAGAGTCAATAACCAAGGAATTAATGCTGGCAAATAAAGGTGGAAGAGTGGGCCCAAAGATACTCATAAGGAGACACATTTCAAGGAAGGAAACTGAAGACAGAATGCACCTTAGGACTGAAACCTTGAAAACCCACAAAATAAACATACTAGACCATTAAAAAGTGATTCTACTTTGTGGTCACTTGTGTCTGTTGGTGTGTACTTATTTACGTGTTTATTTATTTTGGATAAAGCATTTTGCTTTGTTGGATAAATAGAGTTGATAACTTTTACTGTAGCCAAGCTCTACCCTAATTAAAAGACTCAGAATGAGAAACTCCATAGACAAAAGCCAAAGAGATGCTGTCAAAGTGGACCTGATCTGATATCTACAATAGCTACTATCGGCAAACTGTAATATAGGTAAATACTACACTCATAGAAGCACATATTAAGTTTTGCCTGGAATTTACAGTTGTTTCTCACAAACTTAGCACTCTATAGTTAATAAGCCATTAAATTAATCCATCGCATTGACTATATCTAGTCTGTCTCCTTGTCCCCTGTTTTTATTTAAAGAGAGCATTTTCAGAACATGGTTTAACAGAAATAAAAGATGTTATGCTTTGCAGGCAATTCAACTGCAGCCAGTCTGCCCCTATCTTTCCTGTGTACGAGATTCCCTCTACAAGAACTTGGCCTTGCTGCTGCTAAAGCCCTGGTACTAGGCACTGAGGTTCTTGGGCTTATTCGAGCTAAGCCCCGGACCTACCATGCTATTTGGTTGACAAACCACTAGCCTGCATGGTCCATTTCCATTTCCCCTTTCTCATTGACAGGAATGGCTTCCTCATATACTCTCGTCTTTGGGAAACCTCTGGCTTCCACACCTATATTCACCCTACTCAAATGTCTAATATCCACGAACACTAGGAGCAATCAGTGAAGTAAAAAGCAATTCCTTATTTCTCACAAAGTTACATCTGTTTCTCTCTGCCTGAAATCCCACTAAATAAAAATACTCTTTTATTTCTTTTTATACTCTCAAAAATCTTAAGATTAAACTGTAAATCTTAGGTGACCACATGATGTAAACAATTTTAAAACTTTTAAATCATAACTAATTCTCTGTTTAATCTAACTCTGATAAAAACATTCTATTATATGATGCACTATCACGGTTCCAAAATCAAGACTCTAATTCTCCTTTTGTCTTTTGAGTATAGACTTAAACATTGTTCCTCATTATGCTAGACTTACACACACCCAGTCTTCTGGATAGAGAGAAGAAGTCTCTCTTTCATAATGTGTAATCATACTAAAAGTCAAGATCAAGAGGAGAGCTTTCACCCCCTCTAATTCACAGAAGGCTTCTGCCTTTCCAGAACTCACCTTAAAGAGTGCTTATGCTGTTAACATAAAGGTGTATATCTGCTGCCTGTCTCTACAATGCGTATTTCACTGCAGATTACAATGGTGATGCTAACAAGTCTAAAGTTTATCTCCTTTGTAGACCTAAAAAGGATTGTTATAAGCTACAGGAAATCTACCTGAATCTACCTCTCAGATCAGTTGGGCTCCAGATAAGCACTATACCTATTGCCTATCTCAGAAGGTAGGATTCTTCCCCCTTTCCCTGGTTTTGGGACTCCTCTTTTCTGGCTACCCAATAACAGTACATTCCTGCACCGAACACTGGCTGACTGGTGTGTCTTCCCTCCTGATTGGTGCAAATACTCCCTACTGCTCTCGCCAACCTACATTGAAACCCCTTCATCTAGGACCTTTTCCCTTTGGTGAGACCCCTCTACCAGCATGGTTTACCCCTACCACCACCGCTTATCTACCAAATCCCAGCACTAGGTAACCGTGTCTGCTACAGTTAACTGTCCTCTTGGTTGCTGACATGCTGCTGGAACAGATTGTATCAATCTACTGAGTTGAACCTTGCTCTTGGGACAGCTTGGTGAGTCACTGACTCCTACCTGCCCAATGGGAATAGTTCGTTTGCCCATTCCTCCAGATTCTCCTCTGGAATGCCTTCTGGAGAATTTCAAATTTCTACACCTAGCATCCACTTTAAGGGCTTCTAAGTCTACATGCATCTGCAACCAAACTTGACCTCAGTTTCCCTTAGATGACATATTCAAAATAAAACCTTTTAAATTACTACCAGTGATTGGATAAATGGAGGTTCCTATGTTCAAGTCTCTTCTTCCAACTCTGCTCACTCTCCCAAAAGTTTCAAATGTATACCTGGAGGAATTTTCTCCCCAAACTACTTAATTTTGTTTGCTGTCCATATACACATTTCAGTACCCTGCCAGACCCAGGTGTTTCCTATATCCACAACAGCACCAAAGCAACTACCTCCAGGTGCTCCAGTCTCAGTCTAACCTCACAGACTGTGTTAAGGCATACCTGCACTTTCACTCCCAGCCACGGACATTCTCACAGAGCCTGGACAGAAACTACAATGGCCTGCTCTTCTTGGACTTGGACAACATTTCAGCCATTTTGTCTTCTTATGGCTGCCCCAGTGTCAGCAGGAAGTAGCCAGAAAAGATTCTTTGCCATTTATCCATTTATTATCAACAAAAGGATGGAATGGTGCTTCGTGGACAAACAGTTCCAGGTTCTCTCAGCATTCCTTGGTTCCTATCTGCTTCAGTGCATAGCTGGCAAACACCACCTTCTACCCTAAATTTTCCAGGGCAGGGGATTCTCCTCCTCTTCACCATGTAATCTGGACATTTTGATGATTTTATCTCTCTCTCTCTCCCTCCCTCCCTCCCTTCCCCTTCTTATATGGTGACCAAGAGCTGCTTCCAATAAACCTACATTTATATACTTTAACTTGACTTGTGTGAGAAGCATTCCAACATCCTCATTCTGCCTCACTACCCCTCCCTTGCTCATTTTTTAATTTAAAAAAAGGGAGGAATGTTATATTGTGCAGGCAATTCAAATGGCCTGTCTTTAGGGGCCTTTAGGGTCTTGACAAAGTTCTATTTCAGTATCTGTGCCCTATAACATCACTTGGGCCAGGTGCTTCAGATAATAACCATTCTGCCACTCCCAGCCACTATCTCTCTGCTCTTTCCTGTCTTGCTTGCTTTCTTGTCGTCCCCCCCACCATATCTCTTTCCACCTCTCTCCTTCCCTCTCTCCCTCTCCACCTCCATCCAATGAACACTTTCCTATCCGGTGTGTTGTATGGGCAGCATCATTTTTATATAAATACTAACAAAAGAGCCTAGTGTAAGTCCTGTTTGCTGATAATATTCCCTTCACTTCTGCTAATAAACTACTATACTGTGAAAAAGAAAAACTTGGTTCAAGAAGATGTTCCCTGCTACAGGAATGCTCTGATACAGAGATATCTGAAAGTGCATTCTGCAAGAGTGAGTAACTTTCTTTGAGGCCTAGCATGTACACACTGGCCTAAAACCTTTATAGGCAGCAACTTATTGACTCTTTAGGAGCATCTTGGAGGTACTATTATATCCTCTGCAAAGGAAAGATGACTGGAGATAAAGGAATCTTGACAGTGCCCAGCTAGTAATTGAATTGAATGAAAAATTCCATTCCTTGTCTACTATCCATGAATCCCAGCCACGAAGAAAACAAATCTCAAAATCACTAGAGCATCTCCCCGAGGAAGTAAATTGCTCCCTAACATAAGACAAATGAGAATATAAACAAACAGCAGCATCCTTTTCCTATAAAGCAATGAAGTTAATGGCTGAGCACGCATCATCGGGATGAAGGTATAATTCATCACCATTTTAAGCAAAGCAGTTGGAGAAGGGAAAAAAAAGCCACAGACCCCACTGGTGATTGATGGCCCTCAGCAGCTTCCTTGAGGTCTCAAGAGCCTCATAAATCTTTACCCAAAATGAATTTCTTGTTGTATTTTTAGTTTAGGCAATTTGTGGTCATGTTCGTCCATTTTTCTAACAAACCCAAAGCCCTGGGGAAGTAGGAAATTTTTAAGCTTTATATTTTCTCTTTTTTTCCAAAAATAAAGCATGAATTTAAAAAGCATGTATTGCCAAATAGGTGTTCCTTTCACAAAAGAACAGTGTTCAAAATTCAGAACATTCTAGGCTTTGGACTATAGTCATCTAAAGCCAAATTTCGGGTAGAGATATTAAAATGGAAATTGTACAAGACTGTATGCTTTGGTGACTTGTTTTGTTAAATGAAATAGATTTCTAGAAACATTCAGGCACTGAGATGTAAAGCTATTGTTTAAATCTGAGATAAAAAAGACGCCTACTTTCAAAAGGAAGCGAACTATGAAAAACCTTGTATCTTGAAAGATGAATATGAATCAGAGGAATGAGACAATCTTACCCTTGCGGGGGTGGAAAGGGCTTTTCCTTTCAGGGCTGCAGATGAAACATTTAAAAATAAGATTTCAGAGTTCCAACCTCTTGCAGCACTTTGTGACTCAGAATTGAATTTATTAGTCTGACAAATTGGTTTCTATAGATGATTTGAAAACCAAATATACTGCTTAGTTGATAACCTCAAAGAGGGCACACACAGAGTGACTTCCACTGTGTATGTGTGTTTATGCAGATGATAAAGGATAAGGAGGGGCTGCCTCCCCTGCAGTGCAGTCCTGCCCACACAGGATCTGATCTCTGTCAATCAGGAAAGAGTTAGATAGTCTCTGCTACACTGTACAGATAATTTCCATCTAAGAGCAAGTACAAAAGAACATGAAGGTAGACTTGCTGGAGAGTGGAAGTAGAGAGCAAAAGCCAAAAGTGGAAGTGACAACTAGAGGATGGATTTATTGACCTATAATTTTGCATCTATCTCTTTAATGTTTCATGTTCCCAGGAAGCTAGAGAGAAAACTGAGTAGTCAGACATTGAAGCCAAACAGACTTGAAGTCTATCTGTAGTACAGGCTTCCTGTATTAAAACCCTGAGCACTGATTTTATTATCTGTAACACAGGAATAACAAGGTACCTCGGTCAAGAGTTTTTGGAGAAATAAAACTAATCAGATAGATAGATAGATAGATAGATAGATAGATAGATAGATAGATAGAAGATAGATAGATAGATAGATAGATAGATAGATAGATAGATGAATAGATGATAGATAGGTGCATAGATAGATGTATGGATGGATTCATGGATGGATGGATGGACGGATGGATGGATGGCTGATGGACAGACAGATGAAGAGACCTATTCTGAGAAATTTGCTAACATCTTTATAAATGCTGATAAGCCTGACATCTGTGAAGCAGAGACTCAGGAGAACCAGTCTGCATCCAAAGTCAGTCTTTTGTGTGCCCAGGGAGAGACAATGAAGCAGGCAAAGTCTTAAGGAAAAAAATAAATAAATTCTCTTGCTAAGATGTGGCCAGTTAATTTTGTTCTGTTCAGACCTGATTGTATGAGAACACCACCCACATTTCAGAGGCTAATCTACTTTACTTAACATTCACATAATGGAAATTGCACTTAAAAATGTATAAACACTTAGAACACCATTTGGCCAAGTATCCAGGCAGTCAAGTCGACGCGTACAATTAACCATCACACCCATATAATACTCACACAACCATTACATTGTACTACTTGTATAACACACCCTTCTTGGGGAGAATGGGGAAAACTCATAGGACAAACAGCTATCACTATGATTCCTTCATGTGTCAAGAATGACAAAGCTAGATGTCACGCTGAGTTTGTCTGCTTTCAAAATAATTCCAAATTAATCTCTTCTCAGTGTCACCTCCAAAGATATTCCTGCAGTAGTACTGGTTTAACAGGCTAAACTGGTTAAACAGGGAGGGGAGTGGAGTGGAGTGGAGTGGAGGGGAGGGGAGGGGAGAGGAGGGAAGGGGAAGGTAAAGGGAAGGGGAAGGAAAAGGGAAGGGGAAGGGAAGGGAAGGGAAAGGTAAGGAAGGAAAGGAGCTCAGGGTCCTGGGTAATATTTGTGAGAGTCTGTGTTATACAGCCTGTGATCTGACTCACTGGCAGTTGCTGAAGGAGCAGACAAAGGGACATCAGAAGATCTGGCAACACGCCCTCCTCCATTCATTGTGGGAACTGGGCCCTTTGTCCTCCACATCACTGAAGTTCATACAGCAGTTTCTATAGTCCTCCCCATGGGTCTGATGACTCTCATCAACTTTTGTAGCATTGCCAGAGCTTCCTTGCTCCCTAGAATGCAATCATCTGACATAGCAACATGACATGACTATGGCCATGACCCTATAGTCTTTCTTACCTTCAGAAGAAGCTCCAGTCTTGTTTGGAAATACTGATAATCCAGTTTCACCATGCACCTTTCTACTCATTGCCTTGTGTAGAAAACCCCACTGCTGATTTCCGAGCAGATGATCAGCTCACTCATCTTTCCTGCTTGACTCAGACAAAGGTCTCTTCAAGATCATAGCTTGAGCTGCTGGTCCCATCTAAGAGACGAACTCTCTTTCATCTTCTGGCATAGTCTAGATCTAATGTTACCAGGCAGATTCGGAGCCTCCAAATCTCACAATGAAAAGGGAAGGCAGAATGAATCACTGGGTTACAACACCAAAGAGAGAAATATAACAAATTAGATCTTTGGCTAGTGGTTAAGATAGTAATAACCCTTTGAAAACAGACATACATAAAGTTACTTTGACAGCATAATTTAATCTTAAATAAAAACACCAGTTGATTGTGTAGCTTCATGCATCTAGAAGACCAGAGGTCTTACTAGTCTAGAATACCAGAGCCCAGGGTACTTTCCCTAGCATCACATAGAATGCATTGCTGGAGGCACAGACATCTGTAATCCCATACACTCCAGAGGTGGAGGCTGGACTTTCAGACCCTGGAGCTCATGCTTACCTGGGCTATATTAGACCCTGTCTCAAAACTTAAAGAAAAGGTGGATCCTCTACTTTTCTCTGACTTTAGGGCTGGAGAGTTGGCTCCTGGGTGAAAAGTGCTAACGCAGGACTCCTGTTCAGTTCTCAATACCCACCTCAGGAGGCTCACAGCCACTTATAACTGCAGCTCCGGGGGAGCAAACACCTTCTGGCTATACTTGTGCACTTGTAGCATTGGCAAAGAGAGACACTATACATATATGCATAAATGTGTGTATATGTATGTACATATGTGTAGTATAAGAAAATGTACATTTTTATGGTTTTTAAGTAAGAAATGACTGATTGGCCTACAAATAGATATTTATGAATAAACACCTAATAAAACCTCAATATATGAAATTATTGATATGTTGAAGAAGTTAATCTCAAATATATATATATAATCTCATATATATATATATATATATATGCATATATGTGTATGTGTGTGTATTATTTAAAACCACAGGTCACTCATAACAGTGTGGGAGAATTCTCCTTTTGAGAAATAAGTACAGCTAGATATTTAAGGTTTAGGAACACTAAAATAAGAAATTCTGATGAAAGAGTCCTGGGTAGAATCCAGGTAGTCGTTCACATAAATAATGAACAGCCATCAAGAACTTTAGATTCCCTGCTCTGTCACAATTCACTACAAAAATTGAATGTATCAATTTTTAACTTTAACTCTGAATTAGGACAATGTATTCATTATTTAAAAGAAATTAAACTATAAGTCCACAGAGATGTATCCGTGGATACTTCTGAACTTCAGAAGTCTCAAGCTCATTTACACAACGCATGCTACTAGAGCTGACTAGGCATTAGGAAAAGTGTGTGTGTGTGTGTGTGTGTGTGTGTGTGTGTGTGTGTGTGTGCGTGCGCGCGCGCACGCGCGTGCGTGTACTTAGGAGAAATGATCTATTCCCGTGTAAAAACACACAAAGCCTAGATGAGGATGTCAGCTGTTTTGCTCTCCCACGCTCCACTTCATTTCCTTAAGACAAGGTTCTCACTGAACCTGGACTTCAGACTGTTAGCCCCAAGCCCCAGATATCCCTGTGTGTGTCTCCAGAGTGCTGAGGTTGGGAGCATGCACACCCTAACCCAGCTCTTTAGAAGGAGGTAGGGATTTGAGCTCAGGTTCTACTGCTTGCACATCAGGCTCTGAACCATCTACCCAGTGGCACAGCATGACTTCTTATCACCTAAACTAGAGAAATTTGATCAAGTCATAGATGTCATCACCTAGAAACAGTCACAAGCTAGGTTGTAGGAGAAATGAAGGAAGAAGTCACTGGACACACACATCACATTGTTTCATTGTTTGTGAAACTCATGCCTGGTCATTCTCTAAAGAAGTTTAATGACCCGAATGATGGGTGGAAAACATTATAAACTGATAAAGTTATTTCCCAACAACGTGAGAAAAAAAATGCCATCATGATCAGCTTCATTTGCTCAGACACACATATACACTTACATCCTTCAACGTTCAGCAGGCTTTAATCTTGGAATTTCAAGCAGCCAATGCTCTTGATCTTAAATTTAAAATGCTAGCTTTCAATGCCTCTTCCATGACATTAAAAATGCTATTGTCTGGCTTCTTCTTTTCCATCACAACAAATGTTAGGAAACTTTTACAGAAACACCATGAGTTTTGGAGAGGGATCATTAAAGATTCTGGGGCACAGGACAGGGAACACTCCAGGGAGCTTAAACATGAATCTTAATTCAGAAAATATTTTAGATTTGTTTCCATCCAGCATAAAAATCAACTCTACAAGTGTTGAATTTTTCAACAGCCACCTTTCCTAAAGGGCCAGCTTTAAAGAGTAAAGGGAATAAAGGGAAAAGCTGCTTTTGAATGGACTTTCACTAAAATAAAGCCTAAGGGATCGTTTAAAAAGATTTTTAAGTCTATTTCTGATGTGTTCTTGGATTCAGTTTGTGAGTATTTTGTTAAGTATTTTTGCATCAATGTTCATAAGGGAGATTGGCCTGAAATTCTTTCTTTGTTGGGTATTTGTGAGGTTTAGGTATCAAGGTGACTTTGGCTTCATAGAATGAGTTTGTTAATGTTCCTTCTGTTTATATTTTGTGAAATAGTTTGAAGAATATTGTTGTTAGCTCTTCTTTGAAGGTCTGGTAGAATTCTGTACTGAAACCATCAGGCCCTGGGCCTTTTTATTTATTTATTTATTTTTTATGGGAGACTTTTGATGACAGCTTCTATTTCCTTAAGGCATGTAGGGAGAAAACAGGAAACAGGACAGGAGCCTACCACAGAAGGCCTCTGAAAGATTCTACCTTGCAGGGTATCAAAGCAGATGCTGAGACTCATAGCCAAACTTCAGGCAGAGTGCAGGGAATCTTATGAAAGAAGGGAGAGATAGAAAGACCTGGGGGGGGGACAGGAGTTCCACAAGGAAAGCAACAGAAAACAAAAACAAAAAACAACAACAACAACAACAAAAAAAAAATGAGCACAGGGGTCTTTTCTGAGACTCATACTCCAACCAGGGATCATGCATGAAGATAACCTAGAACCCCTACACAGATGTAGCCCATGGCAGCTCAGTATCCAAGTGGATTCCCTAGTAAGGGGAACAGGGGCTGTCCCTGACATGAATTCAGTGGCTAGCTCTTTGATCACTACCCCCTGAGGTGGTGGGTAGCCTTACCAGTCCACAGAGAAAGACAATGCAGCCAGTCCTGATGAGACCTGATAGGCTAGGGTCAGATGGAAGGGAAGAAGGACCTCCCTTAACGGTGGATTGTGGGAGGGGCATGAGAGGAAAAGAGGGGCAGGATTGGGAGGAGATGAGGAGGGGGGCTATAGCTGGGATACAAAGTGAATAACTTGTAATAAATAAAATATATATATATTAAAAAATAAATAAAATTAAGTGGAAAAAATTTTATGGGGCTGGAGAGATAGCCCAGTAGTTAAGAGCACAGGCTGCCTTGGCATAGGACCTGAGTACCCACATGGCTGGTCACAAGCCTATGTAACTACAGTTCCAAAGGCTCTGACTCCTGACCTCAGCAGGCACCAGGCACACATGTGGTGTGCAGATATACATGTGTGTAAAGCTCCCATACACGTAAAACATAATTAAAAAATAATTCTCATGTGGAAGCAATTGTACTTAATTTGTAGCTTATCAACATTTTTAAATCAAGCCCTCAAAGTTGAGTTTTATTTATTCTCTTTTGCTCACTAATTCTGTTTGCTTCCTTGAGTTGTGTGTGTGTGTGTGTTGTGTGTGTGTGTGTGTGTGCATGTGTGTTTAGACTACCAACTGAGTGCTTTTGATATGTGCTTTTATGAGTGAACATTCCATTCAAGCAAATTTTACTCTGAAGTAGAAATGCCTGGGTTTACTTGTTTGTATTTCTTACTTCTATATAGTTAAGATTTATCCAGTTTCAGGAACAACTCTAGTTTTTATCAAATGCTTTCATGCTTCTAACTGTTGCATGTTATTTCATAATGCACATTCAAGGACATTAAACCTGTTCATTTCCTCAGATCCCGAAACTAGGTAACTACAGTGAGTCCTTCCCCACAGGTCCTTAGTTCTCTTTAAAGATCTCAGGGTATAGATCCAGTACTAGGACTCTCAAGACATACATGGACTTGATACACTGACTCCATCTTTGATTAACATGACTCAATGCTATGTTATAAATGTTAATTATTTTCCATTTTAGATTGAGAAATAAACTTTCTTCAGCTGCTGTCTAACTGTCTACAGTGTCAATCATCAAATGTGAACTCTTTGATCAGTCAGGTCCATAATTTTCACACATTAACTTGCATTTGGGGTTTTGTTAGTCCTGGTGTGTGTGTGTGTGTGTGTGTGTGTACATGCATGGAGTATGCGTGAGGGTGCTCATGTGTGTTATGTGCATGTGAAGGCCAAAGGTCAACTTCACTGTTATCCTTTAAGTATCATCCACCTAGGTTTTATTGAAACGGAATCTCTCATTGACCCAATACTGGCCATCAAGTTTGAGGGATCTGTCTATCTTCATTTCCCCAGTGCTGGTGTTATAAGCATATGTCACCATACCCAGCTTTTAAAAATAGATTTTATTTAGTTTTTTTCTGTGTGTATGTGATCCATGGATGTGCCTAGTACCTGTAAAGGCCAAAAGGGCAGCTTTCTTGACGTAGAAGTCACAGGTGTTGGTGAGCTGCCAAGTGGTTCTGGGAATCAAATCTAGGTTCTCTGCAAGAGCACCAAGTGTTCTTAACTTTGGAGCCATCTCTCTGCCCCCTCCTCACTTTATTCTTAACTTTGGGCTTGAATAGTCTGTGTGTAGGCATGTTCACATGCAAGTAGAATTCAGAAGGTGTTGGATCCCCAAGAGCTGGTGTTTATCGAGATTATGAGCTACCTGGCACGGATGCTCTTTTGCTTCTTTCCATGGTTCTGGAGATGCAACTCAGGTCATGTTTGCAGGGCAAGTGCTTTCCTGCCTGAGCCATCTTCTCAGCCATTTTTAAAGTCCTTTAATTTCCTTAAATTATGACTATTCTTCTATGGCTGCACCATCACCTTGACTACACCGTGTCTTCATCCATGGGGAAATTCTGCTTATAAATGGTGTAAGGAAAAGATCAGTCTTGAATTTTTTTAACATATAATGAATCTGTTTTAGCTAATACCACCAAGTAATAAACATTCCATCTTCATGAACTTAGAGAGGTTTTTTTTTTTCCATTTAACAATGTGTGATTTTTTTTTTATTCTATTTGTTGCATTGACTGTTTTCATTTCTATCCTAGTACCAAACCTATTTTCACTGTTATTTTATGGCATGCCTTAATCTATCACAGGGCAAATTTTTAGGTCAAATTATATATACCGTCAATATATTTCCTAACATGAATGAATGAGCTAGAATGTTGATTAGGGTTACATTGATTTTACACATAGGGAAGAACAAATGGTTAACAATGCTGCCCACTCTAGTCTCTTAAATACTTTGTATTGGGTTAAGGGCAGGACTTAGTGTAAATCAACAACCTATAGTATACATGCCTAAGTTCAGTCCCCAGCACACACAGAAAAAATAATTAAATGTCATATAATAAAGCCTTATATTTAGTTTTATGTATTACTTGTTAAGAATTAATTCTAGGTATGAATACGTTTTCCAATTTGTAAATAATGTTTCTTTTTCAATCTGAATTCTATGTGGTTATTGTTGGTGCCAGCTATTACTCTGCTATTAATAAACTAGGAAACATTTGACCTAACTATTCTAAAAGTTTCCTTACTGACTCAACTAGCTTTTCCATCTCCATGCCCATCCTTGATGCAAATATTAAAGCAACCTCTTTTCTTTCTGTTACTACCATTTTTTTCCATCATATATAGCCCAGCTAAGGTTTATCAAATTGATTGGTATTTCAAAGAACCAGCACCTGTTTCATTATTTTTTTCTTTTTCACTTTTTTGTTGTTGTTGTTCCCTGGGGTATAATTGTGTATTAGTTTTGATGTATTTTCTTTTCTAATGTATTCATTCCACTCTAGCAATGTTCCTCTAAATAATGTTTTAGCTATGATCCCAAATTTCTGTTGAGTTTTATTTTCATTTAGTCCAAAATACTTTTCAGTTTCTACACCCTGGTATATAGTGGAAGTATGTTGAACTATTTGGACTTTTTTCTCAAGTATTCATCACTGAATTCTACTTTATTTCCATTTTTATACAAGAATAAATTTTTTTCCTATTTTTTTCCTATTCTTCAAAAAACTTTAAGGCATGTTTATTCTCGAAGATGAATTTTCTTTAAAAGTTGCAATTGTGAAGACACTATCTATAAAAGAATTATTTATTTTCTGCTCTGTAAAAGACCCTCTAAAAAGAATGAAAAGTCAAGTTGACACACTGGGACAAAATATTTGTAAAAAGACATCTACTAAAGGATGATTGTCTAAAATATATACAGCACTGGGCCTGGGGAGGTGGCACAGTTGATAAAGTGTTTGCCTAGCATGCAAAACCACTGCATTTGACAACTGTCACCCACAGAGTATAGTGGCAGATTCTCACAGGAGAGGTAGGGACAGGAGAATCTGAGGTGTAAGATCATCCTTAGCTACAGGCAAATTCAAGGCCAGCCTGTGCTACTCAGAGAGTAGTCTCTTTCCTCTAATCAAAATCAACTAAGCAAAGGAAAGGTTTTATTTCAATCAACAGGTTACAGTCTATCATTTAAATAATTCAGGATAGGAACTTAAGCAAATTGTGAAACAGAAACCATGAAGGAGCAGTAATTGCTAGCTTACCCAAGGGTTTATGCTTATATAGCATTCTTTTTTTTAATTAATTAGTTTATTCACTTTGTTTTCCAGCTGTAGCCCCCTCCCCAACCCCTTCCAACGCCACCCACTCCCTCTTCTTTTCCTATGCCCCTCCCCCAGTCCAATGATAGGGTAGGCCCTCCTACCCTTCCATCTGACCCTAGTCTATCAGGTCTCATCAGGACTGGCTTCTTTGTCTTCCTCTGTGGACTGGTAAGGTTGCTCCCTCCCCTCAGGTAGAGGTGATCAAAGAGCCAGTCCATTAGTTCACATCAGAGATGGTCCCTATTCCTACTATTGGGGAACCCTCTTGGACACTGAGCTGCAGAGGTTCTTAGTTATCTTCATGCATGGTCCTTGTGTGGTGTATCAGTCTCAGAAAAGATGTCTGGGCCCAGATTTTTTGGTTCTGTTGCTCTTCTTGCAGAGCTCCTGTTCCCTCCAGGTGTTTGTATTTTTCCCTACTTTCATGAGATTCCCTGCACTCTGAAAAAATTTTGGCTATGAATCTCAGCATATGTTTTGATACCCTGCTGCGTAGAATCTTTCAGAGGCCCTCTGTGATAGGCTCCTGTCCTGTTACTTGTTTTCTCCCTTTTCTGATGTCCATCTCGTTTACCTTTCCCAATGAAGATTGAGCATCTTACCAGGGTCCTCCTTGATTAGCTTCCTTAGGTGTGCAATTTTAGTATGATTATCCTATATTATATGTCCAATAACCAAGTAAGTATATACCATGTGTGTCTTTCTACTTCTGGGATACTTCACTTAGGATGATTATTTCTAAATATCACCACTTGCCTGCAAATTTCATGACTTCTTTGTTTTTAATTGCTGAGTAGTATTCCATTGCATTTCTGTATCCATTCCTCCATTGCGGGACAACAACATCTGGTTGTTTCCAGCTTCGGGCTATTATAAATAAAGCTGCTATGAACATGGTTGAGCAAATGTCTTCTTGAACATCTTTTAGATATGTGACTAGAAGTGGTATAGCTGGATCTTGAGGGAGCACTCTTCCTAATTGTCTGAGAAAGCTCCAGATTGATTTCCAAAGTGGTTGTACAAGTTTATATTCCCACCAGCAATAGAATAAGGTTCCTCTTTCTCCACATCCTCTCCAGCATGTATTGTCACTTGAGTTTTTGATCTCTGCCCTTCTGATGGGTGTAAGATGAAATCTCAGGGTCATTGTTATTTGTATTTCCCTGATAACTAAGGATGCTGAGCATTTCTTTAAGTGTTTCTTTGGCATTCGATGTTCCTCTACAGAGAATTCTCTGTTTAGCTCTGTAAGCCATTTTTTAATTGGATTACTTGATTTGTTGCTGTTTAACTTCTTGAGTTCTTTATATATTCTGGATATCAGCCCTCTGTCAGATATAGGGTTGGTGAAGATCCTTTCCCAGTCTGTAGGCAGGCGTTTTGTACTGATGACAGTGTCCTTTGCTTTACAGAAGCTCTTCAGTTTCATGAGGTCCCATTTATTGATTGTTGCACTTAGAGCCTGTACTGTTGTTGCACTTAGAGCCTGTACTGTTGGTGTTCTGTTCAGGAAGTTGTCTCCTGTGCCAAGGAGCTTAAGGATCTTTCCCACTTTTTTTTCTAACAGGTTTAGTGTGTCCTTTATTATATTGAGCTCTTTGATCCACTTGGACTTTAGTTTTGTGCAAGGTGATAAGTATGGATCTATTTGCATTTTTCTACATCTTTGTAAAAAATCAGGTGTCCATAAGTGTGTGGGTTCATTTCTGGGTCTTCTATTCAATTTCATTGATCCACCATGCCAATACCAAGCACTTTTTATTAATGTTGCTCTATAGTACAGCTTAAGATCAGGGATGGAGATACCTCCAGAAGATCTTTTATTGTAGAGGATTCTTGTTATTCCATATGAAGTTGAGAATTTTTCTTTCCAGGTCTGTAAAGAATTGTGTTGGTAATTTGATGGGAATTGCATTGAATCTGTAGATTGATTTTGGTAAGATGGCCATTTTTACTATGTTAATCCTGCCAAGCCATGAACATGGGAGATCTTTCCATCTTCTGATATATTCTAGTTCTTTCTTCAGAGACAGGAAGTTTTTTTTTTTCATTCAAGTCTTTGACTCGCTTGGTTAGAGTTACACCAAGGTACTTTATGTCTTTTGTGGCTATTGTGAAGGGTGTTGTTTCAAAATTTCTTTCTCAGACCTTTTGTCTGTTGTATACAAGAGAGCTACTGATTTTTTTGAGTTAATTTTGTATCCAGCCGCTTGGCTGGAGGTGCTTATCAGCTGTAGGAATTCTCTGGTAGAATTTTTCTAGGGTCACTCATGTATACTATCATATCATCTGCAAATAGTGATACATTGACTTCTTCCTTTCCAAACTGAATCCCCTTGATCTATTTCAGTTGTTTTATTACTCTAACAAGGACTTCAAGTACTATGTTAAAGAGGTATGGAGAGAGTGGGCAGCCTTGCCTTGTCCCTGATTTCAGTGGGGTTGATTTAAGTTTCTCTACATTTATTTTGATATTGGCTATAAGCTTGCTGTATATTGCCTTTATATTACTATGTTTAGATATGTGCCCTGTATCCCTGATCTCTCCAGGACTTTAAACATAAATGAATGTTGGATTTTATCAAATCCTTTTTCAGCATCTAAGCAAATTATCAAGTGGTCTTTTTCTTTCAGTTTGTTTATATGGTGGATCACATTGATGAATTTCTGTATATCGAAGAACCCTTGCATACCCAGATGAAGCCTACTTGGTCATAGTGCATGATATATTTGATGTGTTTATTTTTATTCAGTTTGCAAGTATTTTATTGGGTATTTTTGCATCAAAGTTCATAAGAGAGATTTGCCTGAAATTCTCTTTCTTTGTTGGGTCTTTGTGAGGTTTAGGTACCAAGGTGACTGTGGCTTCATAGAATGAGTTAATGTTAATGTTGTTAATGTTCCTTCTGTCTCTATTTTGTGGAATAGTTTGAAGAGTATTGGTGTTAGCTCTTTTTTGAAAGTCTGGTAGACTTCTTCACTATACCCATCTGGCCCTGGGCTGCTTTTTTTTTTTTTTTTTTTTTTTTTTTGCATGGGAGACTTTTTATGACCACTTCTATTTCCTTAGGGCATATAGGACTATTTAATTGATTTACCTTGTCTTGATTCAGCTTTGGTAAGTGGAATTAATCAAGAGGAATTAATTAATCAATGGACAATTAATGGAATTGTCCATTTTATTTAGATTTTCAAATGTTGTGGTATATAGGCTTTTGAAGTAAGACCTAATGATTGCTTGGATTTCCTTAGTGTCTGTGGTTATGTCCCCTTTTCATTTCTGATTTTGTTGATTTGGATGGTGTCTCTCTGCCTTTTAGTTAGTTTGGCTAAGGGTTTGTCTATCTTGTTGATTTTCTTCAAGAACCAGCTCTTGGTTTTATTGATTCTTTGGATTGTTTTATTTGTTTCTAATTTATTGATTTCAGCCTTGAGTTTGATTATTTCCAGCTGTCTACTCCTCTTTGGTGTGTCTGCTTCTTTTTATTCCCCTAGGGATTTCAGGTGAGCCTTTAAGTTGCTTATATGTGATGTTTCAAAATTTTTCATGAAGGTACTAAGTGCTATGAATTTTCCTCTTAGCACTGTTTCATTGTATTCCATAAGTTTCGGTATGTCATGCCTTCATTTTCATTGAATTCTAGGAAGTCTTTGATTTCTTTCTTTATTTCTCCTCTGACCCAGCTGTCACTGAGTATCAAGTTGTTCAGCTTCCATGTGTGTATAAGCTTTTTGGTTTTGTTGTTGTTGTTGTTCTCGTTGAGGTTCAGCTTTAGTCCATGGTGTTCAGACAGGATACATGGGATTATTTCAATCTTCTTGTATCTGTTGAGGCTTGCTTTGTGACCAACTATATGTTCTATTTTGGTGAAGGTTCCATAAGGTGCTGAGAAGAAGGTAAATTCTTTTTTTGTTTGGGTGAAAGGTTCTGTAGATGTCTTTTAGGTCCATTTGATTCATGACCACTGTCAGAATCATGTTTCTTTGTTTAATTTTTGTTTTCTTTACTGTCCTTTGTTGAGAGTGGGGTGTTGAATTCTCCCACTATTAGTGTGTGTGGATCTATGTGTGGTTTCAGTTTTATTAATGTTTCTTTTACAAATGTGAGTGCTCTTGTATTTGGGGCATAGATGTTCAGAACTGTGATGTCTTCTTGGTGGAATTTTCTTTTGATGAGTATGAAATCACCTTCCCCATATCCTTTGATTAATTTTGCTTGAAAATCTTTTTTATTGGATATTAGAATGGCTACTCCTGCTTGCTTCTTGGGTCCATTTGTTTGGAAAACCATCTTCCAGCCCTTTATTCTTAGATAATGTTATTTTTGTGACTTATGTATATTTCTTGTATGCAACAGATTGTTGGGTCTTGTTTATGTATCCATTCTGTTAGTCTGTGCATTTTTATTGGAGAATTGAGTCCATTGATGTTGAGGAAGATTAATGACCAGTGGCTGTTAGATCCTTTGATTTTGGTGTTAGTTGTGGTAATGTGTTTCTGTGCTTGGCTACTTTTAGCTTTGCTGTATTGAGGTTATTTGTTTTCTGTGTTTTCCTGAATGTAGTTAATTTTCCTGGGTTGTATTTTTCCTTCTAGTATTATCTGTAATGCTTGATTTGTGGGTAGGTATTGTCTAACTTTGTTTTTGTCATTGAATATCTTGTTTTCTCCATCTATGATGACTGAGAGTTTTGCTGGATATAGTAGCCTGGGCTGACATCTGTGTTCTCCTCGGGTCTGCATGATATCCATCCAGGCCCTTCTGGCTTTCACAGTCTCTATTGAAAAGTCAGGTGTGAGTCTGAAGGGTTTGACATTATATGTTACTTGGCCTTTTTCTCTTGCAGCTTTTAGTGTATTTTTCTTTGTTCTGTATACTTACTGTTTTGATTATTATGTGGCAGGAGAGTTTTCTTTTCTGGTCTAATTTATTGGGTGTTCTGTTGGCCTCTTGTATTCTTATTGGCCTCTCCTTTAAGTTGAGGAAATTTTCTTCAATGATTTTGTTGAAAATATTTTCTGGGCCTTGGAACAGGGAATCTTCTTTTTCCTCTATTCCTATTATTTTTAGGATTTGTCTTTTCATATTGTCTTGAATTTCTTGGATGATCTGTGTCAGGAATTTTTTGGATTTAACATTTTCTTTGGTGGATACATTGATTTCTTCCATTGTATCTTCCATACCTGAGATTCTTTCTTCCATTTCTTGTAGTCTGTTGCTTATGCTTACCTCTGTAGTTCCTGTTTTCTTCCCTAAATTCTTCCTCTCCATGATTTCCTCCATTTGTGTTTTCTTTAATTTTTCCAATTCTATCTTCAGATCTTGAGCCATTTTGTTGATTTCCTTCACCTGTCTGACTGTATTTTTCCTGTTTTTTCTTCAATTTCTTCAGCTGTTTGTTTGAACATTCTTCTGTTTCTTTTGTTTCTTTCAGTGATTTAATTATTTCCTCTCTAAAGGCCATAAACTGTTTGACAGCATCTTTCCATATTTCTTCACAGATGGCCATAATCTGTCTTTATCTCCTTCTAATTCTTTACACATTTTATTTGTTTCCTCCATTATCCTCTTCATAAGCATAGATGTAAGGCCATCTGTTTGAACTTTCTTTATGCTGTGGTGTCCAGGCCTACTTGCCCCTGGATAACTGGGTTCTGAAGATGCCATATTATTCTGCCTTTTATTGGTTGAGCTTTTATGTTGGCCTCTACTACCCATTGGGCTATCTTAGGTGTTAGTTTCTGGTGTTTCCTGCAATCCTGGGGTGGGAAGAATCCTCTTGGCAGGAAGATGATTTTTCCTGAAGGAGGCTTCCTCAGCTTTTTGTGTATGGTCACTGAATGGCCAGTGTTTCTCAGGAATTGCCACAGATCACCTCAGGCATACAGACCTGAGTGGTAACTGTGGTCTTTGTTAGTCAGGAGGTTTCTCTTCTCATCCATAGAATTCCTGGAGACAGCTGCCATGCTCCTGGGTTTCTTGCTCTGAATTTAGTGAGCTGCTGCTGTTGTTCTTACAGTGTTTTCCAGGCAGCGCCCTCTTGAAGAACCTGGGAGCCCCGTGGTTTGGTCAGTTTAGTTATGGATAACTGGTTGCCCCTTAGAGCAGTATCTGGGGGCTGATCTCAGGGATCCCAGGCTACTGTATGTTTGTGTTTGGAGCTCTGTGCCCCAGTACCCAAGCAGTAATCAGTGGCAGGTGATCCCAGGTCTCATGTGTGCAGTAGGAGGCTAGAGACTGGAGCCTGCAGGAACACAGAAACTTTTCCAGAGCTGGGTGTCCTGTGGTTGGACCAGATGTTTACTCCTCACTGTGGGGCTTCCTCCCAAAAGGGAGACCCAATCTTTACTGTTTTGGGTACACAGTTCTGTCTGGAGTGGTGCATAGAGCACACAGGCTAGTGGAGGCTCAAAGCTGGCGACTAAGTGCCTGCAGGAACCCGGGAACGTTTCCCAAAAACTTTTACATGTGTTTGTGTGTGGAGAGAGGGGGGTCGGCTGAAAGCTGTAAGCTCAGACCTGCTGATTCCCTGGCTGTAGGGTTTTCTCCCGACAGTGATACTCAGCCTCTGGTGCCCCAGGGCCCACAGTTCTGTCTGGGACAATGAGTCAGGTGCACAGCAAGTCTCTGGGCTGGCAGCTGAGTGCTCCGCTCTGGGCTGGTGACTATGTGCCCACCAGTCACTGGGACCTTTTCCAGGTATTGACTGGGTGACCTGAGGTCGGTCCCGATTGATTCCCACACTGTGGGATTTCCTCTCACCTGGGAATCACAATCGCTGGTGTTTTCGGGTCCAGAGTTCAGTCTCCTGGTTGCTGTGCCAACACTGCTGTCCTGCTCCTCAGACACAATGTCCTCCTGGTGTTGCCATCTTGGATCAAAAAGCTAGATAGCATTCTTAAATAGTGTAGGACCACTGGTCTAGGAAGTAGTGTGACACACAGTGTCCTAGACCTATCTCAATTAACAATCGAAACAGCTCTCAACAGACACTCCCACAGGCCTGTCTGACCCAGACAAACCCTTGTCTGGGACTTCTTTCAGACATGGCTGTAGGTATATGGTTATTCGGTAGTTCAAATGCTCACTTCCTTACCCCACCCTCATATATGGTTGCAATCCTTGTTCTGAGACTCTCCTGTCTCAATGTTGTGTAAATACAGCTTCGCAAATGTTCCCTGCTATGGCAATAAAGCAGCTTACAGCCAATCACTGAGCAGGGGAGAAAACAGGGCTGGACTTTCTGTCAGCCTGGGTAGGAGGAGAGAGAAGAGGAAGTAGGGGATTAAGTCAAGGGCAGATGTACAGGAAGGATCAGGAGTGAAAGATTGCTCAGCAAAGATACAAAGTTAAAGTATCTCTGTGATGCACACTGAGAGGAAGCCAAATTAGCTTAGAGGGTTAAGACTAGAGTGAAAACTGCTCAGTCTTATGCTGTGAAGCTTGTTAAAATAATATAATACAGTCTCAATCATTTGTGTGATAGCTGGGTTAAGAGAGAAACTGCCAAACACAGTTTTATAAAAATAACTTTAACACATAACTGTGTCAGATTAAATTAAATCAAATAATTAAAATTAATTTGAACACATACATATACAAATGAATACATGTATGCATACAGATGTGAATGCATACACATATGCACACAAAGAACTCTTAAAGCTCAACAATAAGGGGGGGGGGGAGAAGATGGCGGCGCCAGGAGAACACTGCGTCTTAGGAGCAGGACAACATTTTCTGTTCAGCAACCAAGAGACTGAACCCTGGGCCCTAATACAACAGCGATCATGTTTCCCAGGTGAGAGGAAACCCCCACTGTGTGGGAATCAGTCAGGTCCACGCTCAGGCCACCCAGCCAGAACCCGGAAGAGATCCCAGGTCCCAAAGGCACTAGGTCCCCAGACCAGAGCCGCACTCCTTAGTGTTCCAATCACCTTCCCACGCTGAATGGTGGGCACAAAAACACCAGAGACTGAGAGTCCCAGTTGTGAGAAAACCCACAGGGAAGGCAGTAGGACTGGCCACGGGTCACCCAGTCTTTATCTGGAAAGAGTCTCGCAGACCGGCGGGTATGAGCCGCCATCACTGAACTGGGCTCAAGCTGCCAGCACGGAGACAGAGCTGTATGCCCCAGTGCAACAGAGACTGAGAGTCCCTGTTGGGATAGGGCCCCACAGGGAAGGAAGGAAACAGTGCTGACTTGGGCCATGCAGGCTTTGCCTGGGGAAGGTCTCGAGGACCCGCAGGTACCAACTGCCATCACTAAACTGAGCCCAAGCAGGGAGCACAGAGAGTTGTTGGGCACCCAGCTCTCCAGTACAGACAGAACTGTGCACCCCAGGACAATAGAGACTGGGAGTCCCTGTCAGGATTAAACCCCACAGGGAAGAAAGGAAACGGGGACCCGAAATAGGTCATCCAGTATATCCCTGGGAAAGGTCCTGCAGACTAGCGGGCGAGCACGCGCGCCACTAGCCCAGAAACATACTTTGTACCAACTATTCCTCACAGACAGAACTGTGTGCCCCAGGACACAAGAGACTTGGAGTCACTGTCAGAAGAAATCCTCACAGGGAATGAAGCAAAGGGGACGGACTTAGGCAACCCAGTATATCCCTGGAAAAGACCCCACAGACCAGCCCAACGCAGGGACCTGCTGTGCACCACATAGCCTGCTGTTACCAGGAGAGCAGTACCCACCTGCCACAGATTGCCGCTAGGGTACTGGGGCACAGAGCCCCAACCTCAGACCTACAAAAGCCCGGGATCCCCGAGACCAACCCCCAGATACTGCTCGAAGGGGCAACCAGTTATCCCTAACAAAACTGACCAAACCAAGGGACACACAGGTTACAGCAACAGCTCACTACATTTACAACAAGGAACCCAGAAGCAGGAAGGCTGTCTCCAGGACTTCTGTAAGTGAGAGGAGAGCCCTCTTGACTAGTAAGGACCAGAGTTACCACCCAGGTCTCTATGCCTGAGGTGAGCAGCGGCAACTCCTGAAAACAACCGGCCATCCAGTGACTATACCCAAAAAGCTGAGAAGGCTTCCTTCAGGAAAAACCATCTTCCTGCCAAGGGGATTCTCTCTACCACAGGATTCCAGGAACCACCAGAAACTAACCCCAAACACCTAAGACAGCCCAATGAGTAAAGGCCAGTGTAAAAGCTCAACCAACAAAAGCCAGAGCAATATGGCATATCCAGAACCCAGTTATCCAGGGGCAAGTAGCCCTGGACACCCCAGAATAATTGAAATTCAAGAAGATGACCTAACATCTATGCTCATGAAGAGGATAACAAAAAAAAAAAAAAAAAAAAAAAAAAAAAAAAAAAAAAAAAAAAAAAACAAATAAAATGCGTAAAGACCTAGAGGAAGATAAACTCAAATACATTATGGCCATCCATAAAGAAAAAGAGGAAGATAAAAACAAGCAGATTATGGTCATCCTTAAAGAAATACAGGAAGTTGCAGCCAAACAGTTTGTGGCCTTTAGAGAGGAAATGTTTAAATCACTGAATGAAATAAAAGAAACAGAGGATTGTTCAAACAAACAGCTGAAGAAATTGAAGAAAAAACAGGAAAAATACAATCAGACAGGTGAAGGAAATCAACAAAATGGCTCAAGATGTGAAGACAAAATTGGAAAAATTAAAACACAAATGGAGGAAATTGTGGAAAGAACTTAGGGAAGAAAACAGGAACTACAGAGGTTAGCATAAGCAACAGACTACAAGAGATGGAAGAAAGAATCTCAGGTATGGAAGATACAATGGAAGAAATAGATGTATCTGTCAAAGAAAATGTTAAATCCAAAAAATTCCTGACACAAACCATTCAAGAAATTCAAGACAACATAAAAAGACAAAACCTAAGAATAATAGGAATAGAGGAAAAAGAAAATTCCCTGCTCCAAGGCCCAGAAAATATTTTCAACAAAATCATTGAAGAAAATTTCTCCAACTTAAAGGAGAGGCCAATAAGAATACAAGAGGCCAACAGAACACCCAATAAATTAGACCAGAAAAGAAAACTCTCCTGCCACATAATAATCAAAACAGTAAGTATACAGAACAAAGAAAAAATACTAAAAGCTGCAAGAGCAAAAGGCCAAGTAACATATAATGGCAAACCCTTCAGAATCACACCTGACTTTTCAACAGAGACTATGAAAGCCAGAAGGGCCTGGACAGATATCATGCAGACCCTAAGAGAACACAGATGTCAGCCCAGGCTACTATACCCTGCAAAACTCTCAGTCCTCAGAGACGGAGAAAACAAGATATTCAATGATAAAAACAAATTTCAACAATAACTACAAACAAATCCAGCATTACAGAAGACACTATAAGGGAAAATACAACCCAAGAAAACTAGCTACATTCAAGAAAACACAGTAACTAAATAACCCCACTACAGTAAAACAAAAAGCAACCAAGCACACAACCATATGACCAAAGCCAACATCAAATTCAAAGGATCTAACGACCACTGGTCATTAATCTCTCTCAATATTAATGGACTTAATTCTCCAATAAAAAGACACAGACTAACAGAATGGATGTGTAAACAAAACCCAGCAATCTGTTGTATACAAGAAACACACCTAAGTCACAAAGATAGACATTACCTGAGGGTAAAGGGATGGAAGACAGCTTTCCAAGCAAATGGATCCAAGAAGCAAGCAGGAGTAGCAATTCTAATAGCTGATAAAATAGACTTTCAACCAAAATTAATCAAAAGAGATGGGGAAGGACACTTCATACTCATCAAGGGAAAATTCCACCAAGAAGACATCACAATCCTGAACATCTATGCCCCAAATACAAGGGCACCCACATTTGTGAAAGAAACATTGATAAAACTTAAACCACACATAGATCCCCACACACTAATAGTGGGAGACTTCAACACCCCACTCTCAACAAAGGACAGGTCAACAAAACAGAAATTAAACAAAGAAACAATATCTCTAACAGAGGTCATGAATCAAATGGACCTCACAGACATTTACAGAACTTTACACCCAAACACAAAAGAATTTACATTCTTCTCAGCACCTCATGGAACCTTCTCCAAAATAGACCATATAGTTGTTCACAAAGCAAGCCTCAACAGATACAAGAAGACTGAAATAATCCCTTGTATCTTGTCTGATCACCATGGAATAAAGCTGGACCTCAACAACAACAGAAATAGCAAAAAGCCTACACACACATGGAAACTGAACAACTTGTTACTAAATGACAGCTGGGTCAGGGAAGAAATAAAGAAAGAAATTAGAGTCTTCCTAGAACTCAATGAAAATGAAGACACAACATACCCAAACTTGTGGGACACAATGAAGGCAGTGCTAAGAGGAAAGTTCATAGCACTAAGTGCCTTCAAGAAGAAATTTGAGACAGCGCATTCAAGCAACTTAATGGCTCACTTAAAAGCCCCAGAAAAAGAAGAAGCAGACACACCAAAAAGGAGTAGATGGCTGGAAATAATCAAACTCAGGGCTGAAATCAATCAATTAGAAACAAATAAAACAATTCAAAGAATCAATGAAACCAAGAGCTGGTTCTTTGAGAAAATCAACAAGAGCGACAAACCTTTAGCCAAGCTAACTAAAAGGCAGAGAGACACCACCCAAATCAACAAAATCAGAAATGAAAAGGGGGACATAACTACAGACACTGAGGAAATCCAAACAATCATTAGGACTTACTTCAAAAGTCTATACTCAACAAAATTTGAAAATCTAAATGAAATGGACAATTTTCTTGATCGATTTGACTTACCAAAGCTGAATCAGGACCAGGTAAATCAATTAAATAGTCCTATATCCCCCAAAGAAATAGAAGCAGTCATCAAAAGTCTCCCAACCAAAAAGAGCGCAGGACCAGATGGCTTCAGCACAGAATTCTACCAGACCTTTAAAGAAGAGCTAACACAAATTCTCTTCAAAATATTCCACAAAATAGAAAGAGAAGGAACATTACCAAACTCATTCTATGAAGCTACAGTCACTTGGTACCTAAACCTCACAAAGACTCAACAAAGAAAGAGAATTTCAGGCCAATCTCCCTTATGAACATTGATGCAAAAATACTCAACAAAATACTCGCAAACCGAATACAAGAACACATCAAAGATATCATCCACCATGACTTCATCCAGGTATGCAGGGGTGGTTCAATATACGGAAATCCATCAATGTGATCCACCATATTAACAAACTGAAAGAAAAAAACCACATGATAATCTCCCTAGATGCTGAAAAAGCATTTGACAAAATCCAACATCCATTCATGTTTAAAGTATTGGAGAGATCAGGGATACAAGGCACATATCTAAACATAGTAAAGGCGATATACAGCAAGCCTATAGCCAACATCAAATGGAGAGAAACTTAAAGCAATCCCACTGAAATCAGGGACAAGACAAGGCTGCCCACTCTCTCCATATCTCTTCAACATAGTGCTGGAAGTCCTTGCTAGAGCAATAAGACAGTTGAAGGAGATCAAGGGGATACAAATTGGAAAGGAAGAAGTCAAATTATCACTATTTGCAGATGATATGATAGTATATGTGAGTGACCCCAAAAACTCTACCAGGGAACTCCTACAGCTGATAAACAACTTCAGCAAAGTGGCTGGATACAAAATTAACTCAAAAAAATCAGTAGCCCTCCTGTATACAAAAGACAAAAGGGCTGAGAAAGAAATTAAGGAAACGACACCCTTCACAATAGCCACAAATGACATAAGGTACCTCGGAGTAACCCTAACCAAGCAAGTCAAAGACTTGTATGAAAAAAGTTTCAAGTCTCTGAAGAAAGAATTAGAAGAAGATATCAGAAGATGGAAAGATCTCCCATGCTCATGGCTTGGCAGGATTAACATAGTAAAAATGGCCATCTTACCAAAATCAATCTATAGATTCAATGCAATTCCCATCAAATTGCCAACACAATTCTTTACAGAACTGGAAAGAAAAATTCTCAACTTCATATGGAATAACAAGAAACCCAGAATTGCTAAAACAATCCTCTACAATAAAAGATCTTCTGGAGGTATCTCCATCCCTGATCTTAAGTTGTACTATAGAGCAACAGTTTTAAAAACTGCATGGTACTGGCATAGAAACAGAATGGTGAATCAATGGAACCTAACAGAGGACCCAGAAATAAACCCACACACTTATGGACACCTAATTTTTGACAAAGTTACCAAAACCATACAATGGAAAAAATATAGCATCTTCAACAAGTGGTGCTGGTCCAATTGGATGTCTACATGTAGAAAAATGAAAATAGATCCATACTTATCACCCTGCACAAAACTAAAGTCCAAGTGGATCAAAGACCTTAACATAAAACCAGACACATTAAATCGGCCAGGAAAAAAAAGTGGGGAATACCCTAGAACTCATTGGTACAGGAGAAAACTTCCTGAACAGAACACCAACAGCACAGGCTCTAAGAGCAACAATCAATAAATGGGACCTCATGAAATTGAAAAGCTTCTGCAAAGCAAAGGACACCGTCATCAAAACAAAGCGACTGCCTACAGATTGGGAAAGAATCTTCACCAACTCTTTATCTGACAAAGGACTCACATGCAGTATATATAAAGAACTAAAGAAGCTGAAAAGCAGCAAACCAAGTAATCCACTTAAAAAATGGGGAACAGAGCTAAACAGAATTCTCTGTAGAGGAATATCGAATGGCAGAGAAGCACTTAAAGAAATGCTCAGCTTCATTAGCCATTAGGGAAATGCAAATCAAAACAACCCTGAGATTTCACCTTACACCCATCATAATGGCCAAAATAAAAAACTCAAGTGACAGCACATGCTGGAGAGGTTGTGGAGAAAGGGGAAACCCTTCTCCACTGCTGGTGGGAATGTAAACTTGTACAACCACTATGGAAATCAATCTGGCACTTCCTCAGACAACTAGGAATAGTGCTTTCTCAAGACCCAGCCATACCACTCCTAGGCATATATCCAAAAGAGGCTCAAGTACACAAAAAGGACATTTGTTCAACCATGTTTGTAGCTGCTTTATTTGTAATAGCTGGAAACAGCCCAGATACCCCTCAACTGAAGAATGGATGCAGAAACTGTGGTACAGCTACACAATGGAGTATTACTCTGCAATGAAAAATAAGGAAATCATGAAATTTGCAGGTAAATGGTGGGACCTGGAAAGGATCATCCTGAGTGAGTTGTCCCAGAAGCAAAAAGACACACACGGTATATACTCACTCATATAAACATACAACATAGGATAAACCCATTAAAATCTGTACATCTAAACAAACTAAGCAAAAGAGAGGACCCTAACTAAAATGTTCAATCCCCATCCTGAAATGCAAAGAGGATGGACATCAGAAGAAAAAGAAAACAGGAAACAACCTGCCACAACCTGCCACAGAGGACCTCTGAAAGCCTCTGCCCTGCGGACTATCAAAGCAGACACTGAGACTTATGGCCAACTGTTGAGCAGAGTGCATAGAATCTTATGTAAGAAGTGGGAAATAGTAAGATCTGGAGAGGACAGGAACCCCACAGGGAGAGCAACAGAACCAGAAAATTTGAACACAGGGTTCTTCCCAGAGAATCATACTCCAACCAAGTACCAGGCATGGAGATAACCTAGAATCCCTGCACAGATGTAGCCCATGGCAGTTTCCTGTCCAAGAGGGTTACATAGTAATGGGAAGAGGAACTGCCTCTGACATAATCTGATTGGCCTGCTCTTTGATCACCTCCCCCTGGTGGGGGGGGAGCAGCCTTACCAGGCCACAGAAGATGACAATGCAGCCACTCCTGAGGAGATCTGATAGACTATGATCAGAAGGAAGGAGAGGAGGACCTCCCCTATCAGTGGACTTGGGGAGGGGCATACATGAAGAAGGAGTAGGGAGGGTGGGATGGGGAAGGGAGGAGGGAGGGGCTTATGGAGAGATACAAAGTGAATAAAGTGTAATTAATAAAATAAAATAAAGAAAAAAACTCAACAATAAAAACATAAACGACCTGATTTTCAATTTCATAGAAATTGTACATCATCAAAAAATATAAATAAATATAAATTAAACATATGAAAAGTTGACAGACATTGTAAAGAGCAAATTAAAACAATGTGCTATCTCTATGTCATTTGAAAAGCCATCAGTTAGCACTGACAACACTAAATGTTGGTGAGGATGCAGAGGAATACGAATACTCATTTGGAGCTGACATCAAAAAAGAAAAAAGTCATACAGCAGCTTTGGAAGACAATCTGGTAATATATCATAAAACTATGAATTTCTTGTATTGAAATTCAAAAGTTGTGTTTCTCAGTATTTATTAATTTAAGTGTAATTCCAACATAAAGTCTGTATACAGATACTATATTATCTTTATGAAGCCAAGATGTCCTCCAATAGCTGAGTGAATAACTGTGGTGCAATAACAGGGATTATAGTTTGATACTAAGAGAACATTATATCAGTGTTCATAAAGACATAGAGAAGAATTACTGTTACTAAGAGAAAGAAGCCAGTCTGGGTGCTATGAAGTTGTGAACACATGACCTTCAGGAAAAGGCAAAGTCCGGGGTAATGAAAAAGGTCACTGATTGACAGGGGTTAGAGGAAAGAGAGGCAAATAGTCACAGCACAGAGGATCTTTTGAAGCAGCACAGCCAGGCTATGTTTGACCATAGTGTTGGGCACACTTAAGTCAGGATCTGTGAGAACCACAAATCATACAGCACCAAACAAAAGCCTTCTGTAAACCCTGGCCTGGAAGATGCAGGACGTGTCATGCTGGTGAGGTGCTGGCACCAGGAAAGCCCGTGCTGGGAGAGACAGAGCTTATCTGGACTTTCTACCACCTTCATCTATCAATCTAAATTTTCTCTAAAATGTAGAGTCTATTTTAAAGGCCACATTGTAGTGATAGTTTCAAAAGGCTGTAAAACTTTACAAAAACATTTCTTTCTACTCCAATGTAGTTGCAGAAATTGCTTATCAACAAAACTGATTAATCCAAAAGATGAGATTTTTTTTTTTTTAACGAAGCACAATTTATCAGAAATAGCTGTCTCATTGGTCCTATGTAAGACTCAGCAATATGTCCAATTCTTAGAAAAAGAAGCCACAGAGGGCAGAATTCCAGGCAGGCACATGACAAGTTGCCCTGCTAAACTTGTCTGCTACCTTGGCCCCTCTAAAACGTAGAAGAAAAATCAAATCCAGAGTTGTTTTACAACCCTTACATTGAATTTTTTTGTTACTTGCAGATAAGCCAAAACCTAGCTTAAAAGCATTTTCCACTGACTAATTTTTATTAGTATTGGCCATTCTGTAATTTATTTGTGCATAATTAAAATAAATGGGGTTATTACTTTTAAATATTTTAAAATAGGAAAATAAGCAAATCATCCTAGGTTTTATAACTGAAGCATTCCAGAAGGGTTATATTAAATAATTGTTTCATAATTTACTTTAAAATTTGACATGCCATATGTTTCCATATTTATATAAATTTTGAAAAATATTTTGCACATTGTTTATGTGAGTGACCAGTAATTTACTTGATGGTCAAGTTGTTTCTGTTCTTCTGGTACTGTAGATACCATTGTAAACACTATATTTATTGTCTCTAAAGCAAGGACCTTTCCTAATTAAATTTTTATTTTTTATATTAATTACAGTTTGCTCACTTTGTATCCCAGCTGTAGCCCCCCCCCCCCTTTATTCCCTTCCAGTTCCACCTTCCCTCCCTCATCTCCTCCCATTCCCCTCTCCAAGTCCACTGATAGAGGAGGTCCTCCTTCCCTTTCATCTGACCCTAGCTTATCAGGTCTCATCAGGACTGGCTGCAATGTCCTCCTCTGTGGCCTGGCAAGGCTGCTCCCTCTCAGGTGGAGGTGATCAAAGAGCTAGCCCAGGATTTCATGTCAGAGCCAGAAGCAGCGACTTTTAATATCAATGAAGAAGATAAGCTCTAATTAAGGCACAGATTCCACACCAGTAATTTGAATAGAATAACATTTAATATAAAGGATTATTGACTACCAACTAAGAAGGGTAATACTAAGAACAAATAAAAGAGAACTGTAATTCGTGTGCTTCAGGCCCAGGGGAAGTAGCTCCAGATTCTCCCTGCACTCCTCAGTCCCAGTCTGCTGCTGGGCATGGCTGGGAACTCCACCCTCTCCCCTGAACTTTCCATGCTGGGGGTGAGGGGGCTTCCCCTCCTCCTCTTGACCATGTAATCTGGGCATTTTGTTGCTTTCTTCCTCTCTCTCTCTCTCTCTCTCTCTCTCTCTCTCTACCACCCCCTTGCTTGGCAACCAAGATCTGCTTCCAATGAACCTAAATTTATATACTTTAACTTGCCTTACATGGGAAGCAGCCTAAGCTCCTCACTTTTTTAATTACAGAAAAAGGGAGTAATGTTAGTATTTAGGCAGCCTGCTTCTGGGTTGCCTAGCAACCTATGATGTCATCATCTGTCGCCTGCCAGGTAGCCACACTTGGCAGGTGTATTTAAGTTGAAAAAAAAAAACAAAAACAGATCAACCCACCACTTTGTCCTCTCTTGCCCTCTTGCACTCTTACTCTCTCACTCTCCTGCCCTCTCCCCTTTCTCTGTTGGGGCACTACCCTCCCTCTCACTATCATGCCTCTCTCTCTCTCCTTCTCTCCCTCTCTCTTCATCTCCATCCAAAAAAAAAATGTCTTTTATATAAAATCTGTGTGCATCATCATTTCATTGGTCCTAACAGTAATGATACACCAAGGCCTAGTGAAAGAACAACAACAACAACAACAAAGAAACCAAAACCCAGTACTTTTTAAAGACAAAGCCCAGGGATGCACCAGCCAGATAACAAGACATGGTTACAAGGGCTGATTGCACAATATGGTCAGAAAAAACAATGGATTTAGACATTAAGTATAATACTTTGATAACTGACACAACCAGCATTTGCTCATCCGTTTCTGACAGTAATACCCAAATTCCCATCCTGTGTTTTTGACATCTCAACAGGAGCATCTAGTCCTAAGAAACTGATGCAAGAATGATATGTGACTCAGGTGCAGATACCCAAATATCACCTTTCTTTCACCTGTTTTATCTATTTTTTTCTATTATCTATTTAACTACCATGTATCTGTCATCTATAAGCTATAATCTGTCATCTATTTAGCTATCATCTATGTACAACCCCTATCATCTATCTGTATCTGTCTGTCTGCCAGACAAACAGTTGTTTACTGAATGCACAGATTGAGAGTCACATGTACTCTTTAGCTTTTTTAACAGGGAGATTGTGAGCCTTTTGCTGTTGGGGACAGAACATCCACCTCGAAAATGAAGCCATTGTGACAGGAAGCAGTATTCAGAGATGCAGAACAGTTGGGTCCTGATGACCTTGTTTAAGTCTTAAAATCAGCCATCTGTTGGGTACAGTTACTTGGCTCAACAAATACCTACCTTTCTTTTATTTAATCAATTTGTATTGGTTTATTATGTTTCCACTACTGGTGAAAGAAAATATATGACATTAATAATGTCTCATGGTAACATTAGGGTTTTTGTAACTCCTAATATGTTTGGTCACAATTTTTCTTAGTAATTGTTAAAATGGTATTTTAAAAATTGTTTATATATGACACATGCCTACCCATAAATTATTATTGATCTGGTGACATATTGATTTCTATTGGACAGCTGATGTAGGCTTCGTGCTTTCCTAAGCACTGAACATGGATGCATAAACACATTTCTCCATTTTCCAGTGCTGATATAAAAAGCAGATTTTGGGAAGTACAGAGTCACATCACTATAAGGTCAACCACATGCTACAGAAGTCCTAGACCTTCTGAAAGCAGAGTATGAACATTTGGGGAAGACTTGTGCAAAGTTGAGAGAAACTCCAAAGAAGAGAGAGTAGATTTTCTTTATTAGACATTAATACATTTCTTGCAATGTAGTCAGGAGTACTCTAAGCACATTACAGATGGAAGCTAACTTCATCTTTATAACAATACTTTGAGGTTGTGTTTACTTTGATTCCTGGATTCATAAATTTCAACCTGTGGTCATTAGATCTTCTTGTTTGGAGCCTGATACAAGACAGAGCATTATAGTCAGAGCATGTGGCAAAGCAAGTGACTTACCTTATATTTGTGGGGACATACAAGGGAGGGAGGAAGGTCTCCATATTCACTTGAAGACCTAATTTTCTTTCATTAGGTCCTACATCCTGAAAATTCCTCCACCTACCTCCTCAAAGTATCACAGGCTGATGACAAAGCCCACAGTGGATCACGTTTATGGGAAATTTAGGATGCAAAGTATAACAGTAACCAAATTGACTCAGGTCAAAGAAATCTGAACTGTGGTTAATAAAGAATGAAAATTCCAACCATTCTATTCTATCAACAAAGATTTAGGAGCCACATGCTGGGTGAAAACCTGCTAGCTCCTAAGGGCAGAGAAAGCATCCAGCATCCAGATGACCTTCTTAATCAGTTCACATCTCAGAGGAAAAAGCCAAAAAGCTCACTAGCTCAGTTAACAGCCTAGGAGGTAAAGGCAAAAAATTCCAAGGCCCAAGGCTTGCTAGCTCAAAGCCCCAAAGGCCCAAAATGCCAGAGATCTAGAAAGCAAAAGTCTAAGTTCACAGTTTTGGGGTTCACAATGGGATCAACTGTCTTGCATTGAACCCCAGAGTTCATGCTTTAAACAGCTCCCCATGATGCCATTCTGGTGAGAATGGGAGTATTTAATCATAAATGGGCTTCAGAGAAGCAGCAGTCAGCATAAAAATAGAGGAAGACTTTCAAGAAGGTAGAAAAAAAATGATGGTAAAGCTGGACTGAGTATGAGGAAAGAAAAACCTCAGTGAAAAGCATAGGGAAGTTATCTGTCTTCATAAATAATATTGAGTAGTTAGCGCCATATCCTAGAGTCAGTGTCACCCAAAAGTTTCATAGAGTGGCCACCATGCTGCCATTTGTTTTTAGAGTCACTAGGATAATGTGGGGAAAAAAATGAGACTATTCTATTAGTAGGCAACTATGATGACACAGATGTTCTGTTTTCTAGACTGACTTAACAAAATACCATAGTCATATTAGAGTCTGGGAGGTCAAAGGTCAAAGTACTATGAAATTGACTATGTGAGAGGAATCCTTTTCAGGTTTTGACTTTCTTGCTTTGACTTCACATAATAGAATGAATGAAATCACCAGGTTTCCTTATAGGAGCAGTAATCTCATCCCAAGGGCCCACCCTCATGCCTTCCCTTACTCCCGACTACCTTCCACAGTTCCATATCAAAATATTACCATATAGGTGTCTAGGGTTTCAACATATAAATGTTCAGGGTACATAAACAGCCTGTGACACCAGGCAAGAAATCTAGGCGCCTGGATGAATTCCAATGAGAAGCATGTTTAGGAAGTAAATTTGAGAGGACTAAGGACATTGCAATGTATCCCTAAGAGATAAAGAAAAGTATGATACCTCAGTTAACTTGGCACTATTCACTAATTTAACAGAGAGAAAAAGATGAACAAGTGATTGTTTGCTATTTTTGACCCCTTTTAATGTTGAGTGTATTTGGAGGATGTTTCTTAAGAAGGGAGTGTATGACTCAGGAGGCTAGGAATGACTTAGGTGAGAATAATGATGTAAGACTCAAAAGTCAGTGGTAATTTAGGGATAAAGGAAGGAAATGACTTGTGCTGATACTGAAGGGAAAGAAGGTAACAGGCAATGCCACAGTGACATAAATGAGTCAGAGATGGCCAAAGAGCAGTATACAAAAGAGACTGAATACCCAGGAACAGAGACAAACAAAGCATCATTAAAAGAGGAAAAAAATATGTTTTCTTCCTCACCTTTTTTTTTTTTTCCTTTTTCACTTCTTAAAGCTGCAGTTTGTAGCTCATTAGTCAAATCCTTTTGAAAAACTCAGTGAATTTAGTGTTGAGAACTGGTGATTAATTTACTAATGAGAAGCTCATTGGTCACCTCAGTGAAGGCAATTTTAGCAAAAATAAGTGATTGATATTCACATTACATTCTTTTGAGAAATGACTAGGGTGTGGGGAAATAGAAACAGTAAAGTTTGTTCGTCATAGAAATTTTCTGTGAAATGAAAGAGGGGGTAGCTAAAGGCAGACTTGAGTTGAAGGGACCTTTTCTGAAAAAAAAAATGTGTTGGACATTTTTTAAAGTTAATAGGAAGAAGCCAGTAAAACTGTGAAGCTTGCATTCATAAGAGGAAAAGGAAATAATCACTTGGTAAGACTCAGAATAGAAGGCAAGACGAGACTGGGATCAGAGGGAGACAGTAAGTAGACAGTGGAGATGTCTTCCCTTGTAAGAGGAGGACAGATGAGACAAGGGAAGAAAACGAACTTGTGGTATAGAAGACAGGAGGGGAGGGCTGTGGAGGGCTCTGAGTCTCTTTGTGCAAATGAAGACAAGCCCATCTACCACATGTGGAGCTCTAGGAATTCAAGGCATGTGGAAACTATCTAAAAAGTCTTTATAGAGGAATGAAATAAGGAGTTTAGGTTAGGAGCTTCTCTGAGGGCCCGTTATATTTGGGCTCATGGTTATCAAGAAGCACAAAGCCTTACCTTTAAGAATTATCTCCATCTGACCTCACCAGCATTGGTCCAACTGCAGACTAAAGCAGCTAAAGTATGCTTGATTGCTTCCACTAGATTCTTCTACTCAGTGTTCAATAAAATTATTTAAATGTTTTGAAACACTTGATGGTTCATTTCAGTAAGATATTAATTGAGTGTTTAGTTTTGTTTTATTATTTTATACATACAAATGTTTTGCTTGTATATAAATGTGCCAAGTGTGTATCTGGTGAACAAAAAAGTGAGAAGGCAGCATCAGATCCCCTGGGACTGTGGCTCCCCTAGAACCAGAGTTACAAGCAATTGTGAACCACCATGTGGATTCTAAGAATCAAAACTGGATCCTCTACAAGAGCAGTAGCTGCTCTTAACCACTGAGCAAACTCTCTAGTCCTCATTTCAGTGACATTTTAAAGAATTAATTAACATCAATTCTCTATAGCCATTCTTTAAGAATGTATAATGTTGCATTTTCAGTATTTCTGTTGTCTTTCTTTAATTTTCCTTGGCTAGCTTGGCTACATAAGTACTCTCCCACTGATTCATTCCCACCAGTATACAGAAGTATAGTTCTATTTGTATGTCTAAAGCAGAAGGGGTTAGACATTAAAGCACTTCTCAGGGTGGGATTATGTAGAAGGAATCAGTTGTGTCTGTATGGAAGCATTTCCTGTCAACAAAAAGCTAATGGCTTATAGATAAGGCAGGAAATAGAAGGTAGGACATCCAGCAGGAAGAAAGGATTCTGGGATAGAGCCAGGTGTAGGGAGAGTTGCCCAGGAAGACATAAGGACAGACACATGGCACCTTTACAGAGGTAACCGGCCATGTGGCAGAATGTAGATTAGTATAAACTGGTTATTTTAAGTTATGAGCTAATCATAGAAGAGCCTATCTAAATGGCCTAGGTATATCTAGATATATTTTGAGTCTCATGAGTCTTTACTCTGAGAGCTTGGGGCCAGAAAGAACACCTGCAACAGGATTGGTTGGTGCAGGCACACGTTGAATTCTCTTTTAAAAAAGGAATTAGTGCATCCTATCCCATTTTGTTCAAGTGAAGTGTTCTGATATACAGACATTCCATAGATGTTACATTCTGTGTTTCAGCTTTCTGTGCTTTTGTATCAGTTCATTGGCCAGTTCTCCCAGGAGCTGCTGCAGTGCAGATAAAGGGGCACATTTGCAGGACCATACAAAAGCACAGACACTGAAATGTTGAAGGTCTGACAGTGACCTCTACTTCCATTTCATGAGCCAAAATCATGTGATGCCACTTTAGCCACTTTAAATTTTTCCCTTGATATGGCCAGCAAGGCCAGCAAATAAATAAATAAATGAATGAATAAATAAATAAATGCATAATTTGTCAAGTAGGAGAGTGAGCTTGAGAGACAAAGAAATCAAAGCACAAGAGGAGATTTTATTACCTGTAGTCAGCGAAGCAAACTGCATCCCACCTAACTGATCCTAATAACATCTAAATCCAACCAGGGCTGATTGTCATCCACACCTTTCTTTGCCGCCTCAGGCATTTCTTAATCTGAACAAATACGATTTTCATCTTTCTGCATTTTTTTTCCCTGTGACTTCCCTCACAAAACTGCAATTTTCTGGGACACAGAGATCCTTGACTGGCAATCGTACTGTTCCTCTAAACCAATTCAGTGTTGCTTTCATGTCACAATGCCCCTCAAGTTACCCAGTCCAGTTCTGTGTCCGCATTCACCAAGAGTGTTATGACAGCACAAAGCAAACAGGAGCATTACAGAAAAGCACTGTAGACATTAGAAAGGCTAGCAGCAAGACACGGTTTTATTTTTGGAACCCTGATGTCTTCTTCAAAAACTATTTACTTGTATTACTTGATTTTCATGGCAGAAAAAGCTGGAAATTTGCTGAACCCCATATTTCTTCTCATTGAATATTATTCCTAGACTATGGGATTAGGAGCCAAATATTTAGATGGAATAAGACAGGAACATAATATCCTAGAAAGCAACCTTCATATCTCCACAGCTTTCTAAAATTTTAATAACACAGGCTTAGTTTTGTATAAGCATACATGCTTAAATACATATATTGACATAAGGGGTCAGAGGATCTGAATTCTAGCACCGGTCTTATCACTGCGTGGGTGACACATCTAATTTCCCCTGTCAGGACGTGACTTTTATTTGTTATAATGTGGGTGAGTTTCACCCTATGAGTTCAGTAGTTTATCTTGAAAAGACTGTTCTTTTAATTGTGTGCACATATCACCAGACACCAAAAATTACTTAAGGGTTGTAATTTTGGATTTCGATTATCATAGAAAACGTAGTCATCACACATACAACTCCATATAGACCTCTCTCTCAGTCTCTCTCTCTCTCTCTCTCTCTCTCTCTCTCTCTCTCTCTGTGTGTGTGTGTGTGTGTGTATCTTTATTGTGTATGCATACAGGTATGTGTGTACCAAGTCATAGGTCTGTCCGTGGAGACCAGAGTTTGAAGCTTATTGATTGGCTAAACCGCTCAGCTCCTGAGCTCGCCCTGCCTCAGCTGCTCAGCCATAGTGCTGACTTATAAGTACACCCTCCTTTTGACATGGGTAATGGAGATCCCAACTTAGTTCCCTGCGGCTGCACAGCAGGCACTCTACCCATCTCATCTCGCCAGCATAACTAACTCAACTTTCAGTCATCTTTTTATGAAAAGTGGGCACTCAGGTATCTCTCTCTCCAGCACAAACTACACATTTCTATTTACATGTCCACTCTATAGTCTCAATTAAAAAAAAAAAGACTATATTTGGGTGCTATGGAAGGAGCTCCATTGCAAAGTGCTTGCCTGGACATTCAAAGGCCTGGGCTCATCCCCAGCACTGCAATGTACAAAAGAAGAAAGAAAAGAATATAAACACATAGAATTATTTATTTATTATTATTATTACTTTATTTTTAACTTACAAGAAGTTTGGACTGTTTCCCTCTCCAGTTAGCAGAAAAGAACCACTGGAAGTTCATTCTCTTCCCTCGTCAAGCTGAGCTGGCTCGCCCTTCTTTTTTCCTATATTTGTCAATTGATAACCAGGTTATCCATGTTGCGCAGAGAGATTGACAAGGCTGGTGATTTGAACCATCAATAGTTTACTGAGTTTGGAGTGTTGAGGATTCACAACTCCTCAGTGTTATCACTCTTGGTGAGACATTGGCCTTGCAGGTTCTCCTGTGCCCGGCTTCCCCTGCATAGTTTTAACTACTCAAGCTGCAGAGGGAAAGGTTGCAGGCAGGTTTCCTACCTCTCACCTGCTACGTTCTAGAGTAATGTAGTCCTGCTCCATGTGTGGCATTCCACCAAGGCTCAGTGCTGTGGATCAGAAGACAAACCAATTACTAGCAAGATTGCTACTAATCTCCCTACAAGGGGGGGCTGTCAGACCCTTACAAAAATACTTAAATTCTTAAAACACAAAGCTGTCAATTCTACTAGTTGCTTCCCTAAGGGAATTTCATCTTTTCACAGCTTTAGAAGTTAGCTTGAGGACAATGATAAAAGAGTATATATAACATATTCAGTCTTGAAAAAATATCTTAGGGGATTTCACACCAAGCACTATTTAAACCTTTGGATTATGATCATCTTTGCAAGTTTTCTCAAAGATGAGCAGACAGCTAAACTCAGGGGTTTGGCAGCTGTAGGTCAGATCTGCCTGCAGCTATTTTAGTTTGGTCAATGTCTTAGTTAAGGTTCCTATTCCTTCAATGAAACACCATAACCCCAAAGCAAGGTGAGGAGGAATGGGTTTATTTGGCTTACACTTCCACACTGCTGTTTATCACCAAAGTCAGGACAGGAACTCAAACAGGGAAGGAACCTAGAGACAGAAGCTAATGCAGAGGCCATGGAGGAGTGCTGCTTACTGGTTTGCTTTCTTGGCTTGCTCAACCTGCTTTCTCATAGAATCCAGGACCATCAGCCCAAGGATAAGAAAATGCCCTTCAGCTGGATCTCATGGAAGCATTTCCTCAACTGAGGCTCCTTTCTCTCTGATGACTCTAGCTTGTGACAAGTTGATACAAAATTAGCCAGTACAGCCAACATAGAATCTTTAAAATTCAAAAAATTAATCCCCTTCCCATCAACTCTGAATTTGGACATATTTGGAGAAACAGGATGATCAGGTCAGGCAAATATGAGTAGGAGGGGAAATAGCAGAAAACACCCAGCATGGGGTATGATTTGTGAGCTATTATATATTTGGGCTTCCTCCCACTTTCCTGGCACATAATTCTAAAACCCTTGGAATTTCCTGAGTGATATATGTCTGTTTTATTCTAACGAGTTACAAAATGGCTTGTTTGAAAGCTAATCTTCACTGTCAACTTGACTATATTTAAAATCACCTAGGAAACACATTTATAGATGTATTTGTGAGGGTGTATCCAGAGTTTGATTGAGGAAAGGAAAATCCATCCCGGGTGTGAGCACACTGTGCTCCCTGGTCAGTGAGATGGATGCCACCCTCATTCCCCTGCCAAAATGGACTAGACTCCGTTAGATCCTGAGCCAAAATGGACTACCATTCATTCCTCCTATAGTTTCTTTTGGTCAGGTAGTGGGTCACAGCCATGAGGAAAATAACTAACACAGATGGGGACTCCCCAGTAGCATCAGAACAGAAAAAAGTCTCAAGAAAGCGTAAGATTAAGATCAGAAAATTGGGATTTTATCTATACCCACCTAACCCCCCAGGAAGGGACCAAAGCCGGAGATTAAAGTGACTGATATTTAGACAGCCATCACTGTGTAATGAAGGCTCCACAGAGTTTCAGAGCACTTAACACATGCAGGCTCCTGTACTAGAGAGGACCCAGAATCTCTACCACACTCCAGTAACACAAAGCTAGAGACAAGGTCTTCAATACATGGGCCTTTGGAGAGAGATTTCAGAAGATGCAACCTAGCACAGCAGGCTCTTCACACTGCAAGTTGTGCTGAAATTTATGCTGGGCATAGCTCCTGAAAAACAATGCAGTTTGTGAAAGTCCAATGTCAATGTGGCTGTATCCTTGACTTCCTATGTGTCTTCATGACATCTTGTAGACTTTTTTTTTTCTCTTAATGCTTTCTTTGGGCTTTCTTTTTTGTCTTACTGATCTTTTGCTTGTAGATTGTGGTTTCCTGTTTTGTGTTTTTAGGTTTGTGTGTATATATCTTGTGCCTTTTCTTTCTTTGTTTTTTAATTGTTTAGTCTGGTTTGTTGGGGTTTCTTTGTTTGCCTGTTTGTTTTCTGAAAAGAGAGCAAGAAAGGGTGTCGGGGGAGGTGAGGAGCATCTGGGAGGAATTAGGAGAGAAGAGAGTATGATCAGCATGTATTATTATATAAAAAATTTAAGTCACATACAGGTAACTTCGACCCACTTACAATCCTTGATCAGCCTTTGTAGTCCATCTTACTGGTAAGGAGAAGAGAGTAAGGATAGGCTTGTAAAGACAAACCAGGAAGCTGCTCAAAACAGAAGCAGGAAGGAATGTTAAAGAGCAAAGTTCCCAGGAGCTCGTTAAAGCCAGCAGGTGGCTTGTCCCTGTGATCACTTCTACACTTTCACCTGTGGTTATGAATTTTTTTTTCTATTTGGTCACCTACATCTGTCTGTTTGGTTACAAATATCCTCCCAGAGGCAGGCACAAAATAGCTACTCTCTGAGTGCTGTTTTGGTTGAGCCCCAAGATTGTAAAGCTAAGTAGGAGAACCAGAAACTAGACCCCAAAATATTCATTTCAGCACACTTATCACTGAACCCTATTGTAATTCTATTTAAAATTCCTGCAATGGGGAGGACAGCGAGAGGTGGACTCCCTACAGACTACAGAGCTCATTGGTTATCCCATAAACAGTATCTATTAAACTTTCTGTAAAACAAAGCGAAGGAATGATGGCAGAATGGATACACTCTACACAAACTATTTGCCTTTCTTCATCAATGATTCTGTGCAAGAAATCTAAGAATTCATCGCAAGCATGAAAATGATAGGATATGCGCAACTGGAGAATTAAAAAAAAAAAACTTCAGAGATTATTGAAATGAAAATGACACCATTGAGAAGCTGTGCCCTTGGAACAGATACAAAGGAACTTTGTGAGCTCCGTTGATTTATTGTATTTGAGTACATATATGGTTTAATAACCAATGAACTGTGATTTAAATTTTAAAATACACAGGAAATCCTCGGCAAATGATGTCACTGGGTTGCATTATCACTCACATCACTTGAAAAGAGAATCTATATAAGAGATCAGGACACTGATTTCAAGGAGGAAGAAAGCCACCACCTGTTAGTGGCGTCCTCAGTGAGGAGAGCAGAAAGCTTCATAATTTATATCTTCTGTCCTTTAGGAGCTGGCAAGCCTTTAGGGAAGAAAGGCAAGTATATGACTAAGCACAGGCAATGCAGAGGGTGTGAGCAGTACTATCAAGAACACTGAGGCAGATGTGTGTGTGGGAGGGTGTGCATGTCTGAGCTGGTCTTGTATAATAAAGATATTGTCTGGTCTTTGTCTCAGATTTCTGATGTAGAGCTTCTAAAACCTTTGGAATATCCTGAGTGACAGCTGTGAGCCCCTTGGGTCCTTCCTGCCCTTACAGGAACAAGACGGTCCTGGGGCTGAGGAGATAGCCCAAAGGGTAAAGTGCTTACCACTCAAACATGAGGAACTTGGTTTGAATCCCAAGAACTCATATAAAATGTCAGGTGCTTCAGGACTGGCTGCAAAGCTCTCCTCTGTGGCCTAACAGGACTGCTCCTCCCTTGGGGGGTGGGGAGGCCAAAGAGCCAGCCATTGAGTTCCTGTTAGAAATAGTCCTTGTTCCCCTCACTATGGGAAACCAATTGGTTACTGAGCTACCACAGGCTACAAACAGGATCAGATGAATGGGGAGGAGGTCCCCCCTATCAGTGGACTTGGCAAGGGGCAGGGTGGAGATGAGGGAGGGAGGGTGGGATTGGGAGGGAATGAGGGATCGGGACACAGCTGGGATACAGAGTTAATAAAATGTAACTGATAAGAAAAAAATTTAAAAAAAAAATGTCAGGTGCTAGACAGTGAGCAGCTATAATCCCAAGGTTCCTTTGAGGAGTAAAGAGAAGGACACAGGAGAATCCTTGGATACTAATGGGCCAGCTAGCTAGGAGAGACCTTGCCTTAAAGCAACAGGGTAGGGGGCTGGAAAGATGGCTCAGAGGTTAAGAGCACTGGGTGCTCTTCTAGAAGTCCTGAGATCAGCAACCATTTGGTGACAACCATCTACAATGAGATCTGGTGCCCTCTTCTGGCATGCAAGCATACATCCAGAAAGGACACTATAAACATAATAAATAAATTAATTTAAAAAAAAACCCAACAGGGTAGCTGTGCCATAGTACATGTATGTTCATACTCATATACACAAATGTACACACATATAGAGACATACATTGTACATACATACACACTTTTGATTGTTTATTTTGTTTGTCTATGGTGATAGTATCCTTTATTTGAGACAACAGGGGCTTTTCATACAAATCACTGACTTCACACCAGTACGTTTAACGTGAGCTGCTCCATAAGTGTCAGAGGACCAAGGCATGGCCTCCACGAGTGATGGTGCTGCCTGAACAGCCTGCCATAGTGGCCACCCCTTCCTGTTTTTGTTTGTTTCTCCAAGTTAATATATACCGGTGGTGTACCACACACACCAGGGTACCGCCCACCCACTGCAAGCTGTGCCCACCCCTCTCATTGGCTCCTTTATCAAAGCAACAGCAAAGCTCTCGTTCACCTGTTTCTGACTACCTACTAACCAAATATTCCTGTGGTCTTTATCGTCATAAACCTGACCAATGTGCATGACTGTCTTCATGCTCAGTGACACTCTCTGCTTGGAATCCCTTGGAATCCATGAAAGAGCCAGTCTCCAACTAGTCACCATCACTGCCATCTTGCCAATGACCCCTGACCTGCCACTTCAAATAAATGCACATTAAAACAAACAAACAAAAAAACATGAGTCTGGATGGAGCTGTGTACCAGGGTCAGTGGTATGCTTAGAGGGATGGGACTTTGGCCACCTAATACCAGCCTCATATTGAGGAAGCAAAAGAAGAAACGTTCTAGCTGGAAACCACCAAAGAAGCCAACCAACAATCACCCACCTGCCATGACTGCTTATGGCAATGATTCATGGCTGAGCTAGGCAGCCATGTGATGTAGGAGTAACATACAGACTGACCACGGAAAAGCTGGAGGGCAAGGTTAGGCTGGTCAGGCTGTATTCTAAAGACAAGAGTGAATGAGTCACTTCAGTCATTAATGTTTCATTATGATAAGAATATATGTTCTGTTAAAATTTTGGCAGCCTGCTTCTGGGTTGCCTAGCAACCTATGATGTCACCATGTGTCGCCCGGCCAGGTAGCCACACCTGGCCGCCACTTTGCCCCCTCTCAGCTCTTGGCTCTCAGCTCTTGCCCTCTCTCCTTTCTCTGTCCAGCGCCCCCTTCTCTTCCCTCTATCATGTCTCTCTCTCTCTCTCTCTCTTCACCTCCATCTAATAAACCTCTTTCATATAAAATCTGCTATGTGCCCCATCATTTTTTAATTTGGTCCTAACATGTTCATTGTTCAAATTAGTGACCTATATTCTTACTATCATGAGAAGAGCACTGTTAATGTGTTCAAGTGTCTCCTAATTGTCATATTCCTAAACAGGTGTGTGTGTACCTGTATGTGAATGCATGTGTGTGTACATGAGTGCATGTATACATGTGTATGTGTACATGTGTGTGATGTGTATATGTGTGTGTGCTTGAACCCAACTATAGTTAAGCTTCTTGAACACCTTCTATTTTCCTATGCATTTATTAGGAAAAGAAAAACAAATCATTTTGTAAAATGCAAACACTGAAAGAATGAAAAATAGTTACCAATATTTGCACTGTGAAGGTGGAATTTTATTGTCAGTAATTCAGGATGAGTATGCAACTTTAAATATGTAGATCATACTATCCATAGGGTATTAGGTATCATCATATCTAGCCTGCTGTGACTGCAGTGATCTTGATTATAGCTGCCATTTTGTTTGCCATGTGACTGTGGCACACACCCTATGTACCCTCACAGGACAAATAAGATCATTAATATGATCAGCCAGATTCTCTTGCCATCGACCGACTTTTTGATACTTGGCATGTTGAGATACAGGGCATCTAGGTTGGTCGCAGCCCACCTGTAGATAGTTTAGCATGTGAACATCTTTCTCCTGCCATTACATGTAATGATCTTCCTATCTTGCATCAGCAAGGTACATTTCTGACTATAAGTTCTCAACAATTACACTCTGGACCTCTGAATTTGCCCTCAGCCTCTCAGGCTTTGGGCATTGGTTTTCAGTTGCTAGAATTTCTGCAACAATACCATACAAATTTATTGGTGTTATAAATTCAAAGTTGCTCAGTCATGGGCTCTTATAAAAGAAACTACTCTCCAAACAGACACAGATACATTCACTTGGAACAGTATTTTATGACATCCCATAATTGCAGATTTTAACTGACATATTACTTGGATCTTGCTGTTCAGCAGGGTCCACCCTTGAAGACTGAGGCATGTTTCAGCTCTGGAATGGAAGCTTTTTCTGGCATTGTCCCTCTGTGAAGTCTTCCATGAAAGTGGGTCCAGTCATTGCCCTCACTAATGCTGTTTCAAGCCAATAGCCGAGCTGCAGTTCTTTCTCTTCCACAGCCTGTCTCAAATTTTGTCTTATCAGTAGGCTTTATAATAAAAACCAAAACTGCACCAGGAATCCATGATAAGGCCTGAGCCAAGATCAGCTGGCCACAATGCACACGCTAACACACACGCACACACACACACCACACACATTTCTTAACACCCCAAACTTATCTGTTCACCTACGACTCTCTCACCTTTACCCTCTCACACTCACTTCCACCCTTTACCTACCCCGCCCTCTTCCTGTATACAGTCATAATGCTACAGTCAATACCACAGAGACAAGGCTTGGGTTGTTAGACGTCTTTCCTTCCTGGTATTGGCCATACTGACATAAACTCCTTTCCTGCTTCACCACCGCTTTCCCCTCTGCTGTTCATATAATTTTCGGGACTAGTGGCCAGGCCTGGTCTGTTGAGCTCTCTACTGCAGTGTTGATCTAAGATTTGGGGGCATAAAAGGCCAGGTTGCCTGTGTCCTGGCTGTCCTGGGTACCTCGTAGCTGCTGGATGCTCTGATTTGTATGGTTTGCTCTCTGTATACATTGCTGCTGACCCCTCTTCCATTTTTGTTTTTCTTTCTCTTGCAAGTTAGCTAAGAAGTAACACAAATAGGCTTATAAAGACTGTGTGTACACATACCAAAAAGGAACTTAATTGATATCATTGTAAATTGTAAAATGAAAAAAAAATGAGGTCAGTGAAAATAATTTTGCCAAACCATGAGGTTAAATTTTAAAATGTCCTAGCAACTATGATGCATATAAACTGCACTGTATGTTTTAAGTGGTTAAGTGGAGTTTAACTCAAACAATATTTGCTGAGTAGTATGTATCAATACCATTCATTACTAAATATTAAATTATTGTATTGAACACAATCTTGAAGTTAAAAGTGAGGTCAGCTGGGAGAATGCTTAGTGGAAACACAGGACACAAGTTCTGATCCCAGCACCCACATAAAAACTAGGTGTTACACTGCTCTCTGAAATGCCCTTGATAGGGGTCAGAGATGGGAGATCCCTGAGGTTTGCTGGCCAGCCTCGTCTAATCAGTGACTCCCAGGGTCAGTGGTAGAACTTGTGTCAAAATAAAAAAGAGAGCAACTAAAACTTCTAACGTTGCCTTGTAGCCTGTCTATGTACAGTGTATAGGCATTCACAGACATATGGACACACACACAGCAAAACACACAAAAGCAAGGTAGCAGCAGTCAGGAGATAAAATGACCAGAGTTAAAATAGGAAACTGCAAACTCACAGAAGTGGTTAAAATGAATAAATCTCCTGAAACTGTGGGCAGGAACAGAAGAACAACATAACCACTTGGGAGCAGTCTAAAAGAAACTTAAGAAAAAGTTCATAACCCTATTGTGCAAACAGCTGTGCGGCTCCTAAGCACTTACTAAAAAGAAGCAGAACGACAGAACCGCAAAAAAGCTGAAGACTGGTGCTGCAACAGCTTTGCTATGGTAGCTCCAAACCGGAAGGAAGACAAGTGCCCCTGGGGAAGTGACTGAAAAGCAGTACATCTATGTACTGGAATACTACTGAGCTGATGCCGGGAAGAGCACGCCGTTTATAAGCACGACCATATCTGGAGTTTTCAAGATAACTTTGCTGAGTGAAAGACACAGACAATAAAACAGACAATCGGCTCCATTTCAACAAAACTCTAGAAAATTTAAACAAACATCCGCAGTTATGGAAAGCAAGTTGGTGTTTGACTATGAAGAGAAACAGGCTTGGGAAACTGGGAGGAAGGAATTCAGGGGCCCACAAATTCAAGGGCTTTGGAGATGATAAAGACAATTTTAAAATATTAATTTTCAGGTTTGTTCACATTCAGTATGAGCGTTTTTATTTAATGCCAAATATCTAATAAATATCTAATAAAGCACACAAAATAAGTTACTTAATATTTAATTACATAAGGTATTCTTTTTAGAAAAATAGGATACTACAATCTTTGACTAAATCCTTTGGAAGCTGAAAATTTCCCATAACCCAGAGGTGGTAAATTTGAACAGTTTGACACACTCACATTTGCCATGAATATTCTTTGCACTGCAGTCATAGGCACTGATAGCTCCCCACCACCAAACACACACAGATTTTAAAATAAAAATAAAATCCTCAAAAAAGACAGAACCAGTAATAGTGGTTCATGCCTTTAATCTCATCAGCTCATGAAGGAGAAGCAGGAAGATCTCTGTGAGTTTGAGGTCAGCCTAGTCTATATAGTGATGTTCATTTTTTAAACAATTAATGAGTAATCAATTGTTTAAAAGCCAACAACAACAACAAAAAAGCAACAATATCTTAAGCAATAAGGTTTGTTTTAATAAGGTTTTGGACCAGGACAGTAAAACTAGCCAGGGGTAGGACAGAATGGCAAGAGAAACTGAAATAAAGCAAGAGTCAGTCTGAAAATAAAACAGATTTTAAAATTTCAGCCTTAGTTCAGTCTCCAAGTAGGTTCCATAGTAATGGGAATAGGGACTGTCTCTGACAGGAACTGATTGGCCTGCTCTTTGATCACTTCCACCTGAGGGAGGAGCCGCCTTATCAGGCCACAGGAGAAGACAATGCAGCCACTCCTGATGAGATCTGATAGACTAGGATCAGAGGGAAGAGGAGGAGGACCTCCCTTATCAGTGGACTGAGAGAGGGACATGGGTGGGGAAGAGGCAGGGTGAGATTGGGAGGGGAAGAGGGAGAAAGGTACAGGGAGGATACAAAGTGAATAAACTGTAATTAATAAAAATAATTAAATAAAAAATAAAATCTATTTAAAAATTTTAGCCTTAATATTAATGAGAATATAATAAATATAATATTTTAAAAACTAGAAAAAGGAAGTTATAAATATGCAGCATTTTAGTGGGAAAAATTGTGAAAGTTTAAGGTAAAATGAAAAAATAAGGAAACAGGTAAACGTGAACTGGGATCATTTTGTGGAGAGGACAGATCAATAGTATAGAGTTCATTTTCTGCAAATTATTCTGTAAAATCGATAGATAAATCTAGATCACTACAGAGTTTTTTAAGAAGCTTAAAAAGCTACTATAAAATTCATGATTGAGAACAGGTAAGATATAATTTTGAAAGTCAAAAGAAGGTGGGATTGGCCCAGTCCATTACCCCGCCCTGGTGTAAAGATTTAATAATGAAGCAATACTGGTGGTCCCAGAAGTGGTCAGACCAAATGGCATGGAGCAGAGAGCCCAGAAATGCACACTGTATCTAAGAAAATTTAGTTTACGGCAAACATTGAATCTCCCAACAACCGAGAATAAATGGCCCAGACGCCACTCATTTGTATGAAGTGATGGTTTGATCTCCAGAACCCTATTAACCAGGTGCGGTGTTGTGCACCCATAATCCCAGCACTAAGAATGATGAAGAGTTCAAGGTCATCCATGGCACTATAGTGAGCTCAAGAACCATCCTGAGCTATCACAGAGCTGGCAGAAAGAAAGAAAGAAAGAAAGAAAGAAAGAAAGAAAGAAAGAAAGA
>NW_026594377.1:3099817-3167924 GCF_907164565.1 Psammomys obesus | reverse complement strand
AGGAAGGAAGGAAGGAAGGAAGGAAGGAAGGAAGGAAGGAAGGAAGGGGAAGAGAAAAAAGGAGGGAGGGAGAAAGGGAGGGAGGAAGAAAGAAACTAGTTAACAAATAGATGTGGAAGACTTCTCTGGACATGAGGAAAAAATAATTTAGATCCTTTCCACAAAGTGTTAAAGTGTTCAGTACATAAATATATTAAAAACATACATAAAAATCAAAATTATGGAAATATACTTGGAATATTTGTATATATTTGTCATTTTAAGAAGGAAAATATGCTAATTATGATTGTGCATGCCTGACTATAAACTTAGCACTGAGAGGTAGAGACAGCTGTTTCTGAGAGCCTGTCAGAATAAAAAGCGAGCTTCCGGTGCAGTGAGAGATCCTGTCTCAAGGCAATAAAGTAAAAAGTGGTGGAGGGAGACCCTTTCTATTCTGCTCTGGCCGCACATGAGTGTGTGCACTATGCACTAAAAACTCAAAGTTTTCACCAAAAAAAAAAAAAAAAAAAGGATGATCAGGTAAAACTATCCAAACAGGAAAAATATTTGTGAATGAAGGAATAAGTGTAAATGGCTATTAACATGTGAACAGATGTCTCCACCACTATTAAATAAGTGAACAGTAAGACGTATACACTCAGCCATCAGAACACACTGGCTCAAGTGGAAATCTGGTAGCTTACTTTGACAAGATAGAGTGTTGCTGGGTATGCAAGCTGGAGCACATTTGAAACATTCTTTGATATACTGCTTGTGGTCTGAAGTTCTCTTTCTCAGTACCAATTGTACTAAGGATTCAGGATATTAAATTTACCAAGTGCGTGAGTGCGGAGTCCATGAAATTTCATTTCACTAGTATTTCTGTGTGTGTCTCTTTTACTTTGTGTGTGTGTGTGTGTGTGTGTGTCTGTGTGTGTGTGTGTGCACATGTGTGTGTGTGGTGTGTAGGCCAGAGGAGGATATCAGGTGACCTCTCCTCTCACCCCCCACATCTTGAGACAGGGTAGCTTAGTTTCATTGCTTATTGCTGTGAGAAAAGCAACTTAGGGTGATCAGGGTTTATTCCAGACGACAGTCCCCCAGAGTAGGGAAGTCACAGCGGCAGGGGCTTGAGCTCACTGCCCGTGTTATATCCACGGTCAGAAGCAGAGAACAACGATTTAACATGTGAGTTCTAGTGCTCAGCCCACTCTCTCCGTTACTCAATGATGCTGCCCACTCAGGCTTGGTTTTCACACCTTAATTAAGCTCCCCTTCCTCCAGAAAACCAGCGAGAACACCAACTCACATGCCAACCGGGGAACTCTCACAGGGTCCCAGCCCTCCACGAACTACAGGCAACTGATGAGAGAGATGATCAGTCACCCCTAGGGATGAGCACCCTACGTGGTTATCCAAGACCAAAAGATCAGCTCTGGAATATATACGTAGAAGCAGCGCTAGATAGGCTAAGAAGGCTGTATTTATATACTTATATGTATGTATACATGCAAAGTAATAATTAAATAGAAAATAGAACAGTAGGGATAAAACATGAAAGAATGGAGGCTTGGAGGCCAAGAAGGGAACACCTGGGAGGATGGAACAAGATATAATAATGGGTGATTTAAGATGATCAAAGTATATTATACGTGTGTGTGAAATGTAATGAAATTTGTAATCTTACTAAAAATAAAATGAAATTCCACACAGGCCTGCCCACAGGCCAACATAATGTAAACAATTCTTCATTAAGACTTCCCTCCTATATTAGACTTACAATATAAGATAAACATACTAAAACCTGTACACCTAAAGAAGCTCAGCAAGAAGGAGGACCCTGGTTAAGATGATCAAGCCTCCCTCAGAAAGACAAACGGGATGGACATTGGAAGAAGGAGAAAACAGGAAACAGGACAGAAGCCTATCCCAGAGGGCTTCTGAAAGACTCTACCCAGCAGTGTATCAAAGCAGATGCTGAGACACATAACCAAACTTTGGGCAGAGTGCAGGGAATCTTATGAAAGAAGGGCGAGATAGAAAGACCTGGAGGGGACTGGAGCTCCACAAAGAGAGCAACAGAACCAAAAATTTTGGGCAGGGGAGTCTTTCCTGAGACTGATACTCCAAACAAGGACCATTCATGGATATAACCTAGAACCCCTGCTCAGATATAGCCCATGGCAGTTCAGTATCTAAGTGGGTACCCTAGTAAGGAGAACAGGGACTGTCTCTAACAGGAACTCAGTGTTTGGGTTTTTAATCACAGCCCCCACCCCCCAACAGGGAAGCAGCCTTACCAGGCCACAGAGGAGCACAATGCAGACAGTCCTGATGAGACCTGATAGACTAGGGTCAGATGGAAGGGGAGGAGGTCCTCCCCTATCAGTGAACTTGGAGAGGGGCTTGGAAGGAGATGAGGGAGGGAGGTTGGGATTGGGAGGGAATGAGGGAGGAGGCTACAGCTGGGATTCAAACTGAATAAACTGTAATTAATAAAAAAATTAAATTTTTATTTAAAAATATTGAAAATAAAATAAGGAAGAACAACAACAACAAAAAAGACACCCCCCCCCCTCCTAGATGCTTCTGCATGCGTCAAGTTGATATCACTCAGGGTCTCTCACTGGACCTGGAGTTCATTACTTTGGGCTAGACTTCTGGCCAGCAAACCTCAATGAACCTCCCAGCCCATGCTGGAATTACAGGCATGGGTGGCCATACCTGAGTTTTTACATGGGTCCAGGGGATCTGCACTCAGGTCCTCATGCTTGCACTGTTGGGTAACTGAGCCATCTCCCCAGCCCCATGTTTTCTATTTGTCTTTAGCTTTTGTATCTGATTGTTTTGAGAGTTGGAGATTCACTTCTGTATGTCTTTAATAAATACTTTTGTTTTTTAGCTAAAAGAATGAATACGCAGAAGGCCTTTAGCCTGAGGCCACCTGCCTACTTTGAGTTATATGTAAGAAAAGGAAAGCTAAGTTAGTACAAAAGCAAACTAAAAGCTATCTTAGAAATTTATTTTCTATAACAAACAGCCAGGTTTCGGCCAATAACAAGCAGCTAAGTCCAAAATTTATTTGCAGCTAAGTCCATCAGTTATTTTGCAACCCACTGATGAGCCCATGCGCAAATACTGCAGCAGACTAGCTGTAATCAGTCTGTGGGGTTTTTAGTTCTGCTCCCAGATCTATAAAGGCTTGCTGCTGCTTGTGTCCTTAGATGTGATTTTAAATTTTTCTTTCCTCTTCTGCTCATTTTATCTTGTTAACACCTCCCTGATTGTTATTTTTAAAAATAGTTCTCTCTTACTCTCAACCCATGAGAGACACATTGGAGCTTGGAATGAAGGTGAGTATTTACTAAGGAACAGGCTCTCATTTCTCCACAGTGGCTGAGATGCTAGAAGATAAGACCAGCCTGCTCTGTTGTTTGGGGAAGGATGAGATGTGATACCCTGAACAGTGTAGCACAGGATGCATGAAAGAGGAAACCTTCTCACTGCACAGAGGTCAGGAGAGAGAGACAGAGACAGGGACAGGCAGAGATGGACAGAGACAGAGAGACAGATGCACACAGAGACACAAAGACACACACACACACACACAGAGAGAGAGAGAGAGAGAGAGAGAGAGAGAGAGAGAGAAACCAATCCTTTTTCATGATGTCCTACCTCTTAAGGTTGTTGCCATTCCTGACAGCAGCAGCTTGGCAACCAAGCCTGCAGCGCATTGCATTTTGGGGGATATTTAAAGCCCAAACTGTGACAAGGTGAGGTCCAGGGAAAGAATGAAAGGTGTCACCTCAGACTGATGTCCTCAAGTCTGATTGCTGATAGAATCCCGTGGGTAGGCTGGTACAAAATAAAAATGTCCAAAGTCTCACCTTGGCAATGTAATCAGGTTCTCTGTGGGATGGAGCCATGAAGAGGTATACAAAGCCAGGATTCAGAATGCTTTCTTGAACAATTCTTTCTTTGGAATGAGTATTGTGTGAGAATCTGAGAGCAAAGATTTTAAAAATAGATCACACTGTTGTTGGAGGAAGCTACTAAGGTTATCTAGGAAGAACAGGAATGACTTTGGCTAGTTTGGGGCCAGGAAGAAAGTGTGAAAGGTTAAGGAAAACTATTGGGGGGGGGGCGCTGAAGCTAATGGCCAAGAAAACAAATGGCTCTCATGTTTCTGCTCTGAACACTGAGGTTACATGATGGGGAGTACCCAAGATGAGTGCAGTAAGGCTGCAAATTTTAAAACTTCAAAAGCAAGGCAAGAAGCATGGTGAGGTCAGCTTTGGAAAATTAGTCACACAGAGCCAAACAATAGCTAAGAGGACCAAATGACAGAGATGTGTGATGTCTGCTTTTAAATATACTTATTTCTCCTTTTAAGGAGCTCTGTAGACAGCATCACATTCCCAGGTTATATTTTTTATTAGAGGGTTTAAATGGACCTCCCCTATCATTGGACTGGGGAGGGGAAAAAGAGGGAGAGAGGGCATGATTGGGATGAGATGGGGGAGGGGGCTACAGCTGGGATACAAAGTGAATAAACTATAACTAATAAAAATAAAATAAAATTTAAAAGCGCAAAAATGGTTTCTTATGAAGAGACTGGGGGGTGAATATGTACAAAACTATTAATTAATTTGTCCCGGCTCAAAGAGAGAAAACATAATTATATGAATTCAATTTGAAAAATTTCAGAACTTACAGGGAAAGAGGAAGCCAGAAGACATTTATCCTTAGGAAGTAGTTAATCTAAGAAGCTGGTTCAGGCAGTGTCCTAGTTAGGATTTCTCTTGCTGGGACAGAATGCCATGACCAAAGCAACTTTGGGTGGGCAGGGTCTATTTGGCTTACACTTCGACATCGCTGTTATCACCCAAGGAAGTCAGAACAAGGAACTCAAACGGGGCAGGAACCTGGAAGCAGGAGCTGATGCAGAGGCCTTGGAGGGGGGCAGCTTACATGCTTGCTCTCTATGGCTTGATCTTATGAAGAAATTTTCTTATTTGAGTCTTCTCTGATGGCTCTAGGTTGTGTCAAGTTGGCATAAAACTAGCTAGCACAGGTGATAAAGTGATTGTCAAACAAGCATAAATGCCAGAGTTCAGATCTTTGGAACCCACCTAGAAATCTGGGGGCAGGAGCACACACTTAGAAGCACAGCACTCAGGAGGCAGAGAAAAGAGTATTCCAGGCTGTACAAGCAGTCTACCTGATTGGTCAAGCTCCAGGTTCAGTGGCACACACTGTCTCAAAAATTAATGGGGGGATGATTTAGGAAGACATTCAATGCCAACCTATGCATAAGCAGTCATACTCAATATGTGAACACACGAACACACAGGAAAACACAAGCATGTACACACATATGCACATTTTTAAAAAGGAAGACATTCTATCTATAAAAGGTTTTAAATACAACTCTAGAACGTAAGAGCCATGAAATAGGCACAAAGTATTGAATCCACAAAATTAATAACTCAAAAGATGTTCCTTAATCTGCCCAGACTAGAGATGTTCTTTGTGGTTGTGATGACCATTCAACGAAGTTATAAATGTAGGCAAGTGCTCATGAGCGTGGAGATTCATGGATGAAGAAGAAGAAGAGAGAGCTGAGGCTACAAGGTATGTTCTCATGGGACTGGTTTAAAGGGACCACTAGAATGCCATGTCAAAAATTCTTGGAGCAACTGGGAGTCCTGAAGATGGAAAAGCAAAGGGGAGGGGGACAGGTTGCAGGTCAGAATCTCAAAGGTTCTTCAGAGCTTGGAAATTACTGTAACAATCTAGAGACTGAAAAAGGCAGCTTTGTGGATGACTGTGAGAAGCAACATGGCTATAGCATGTTGAGTGACTGGATAGTGGAATGATAGTGGGGAAATAACAGGTGGCTGTTTTCCCCTCTGAAGAACACTTCATTTTGTTTACATTTTCATTTTTATTATTGAATGTACATATTTGTGTGGGTGTGGATGTACTTGGAAGGTCAGAAGATACCTTCAACTTCTACCTAATATGAGATGAGTCTCTTGCTTTCAAAGGCTGTGTCTGCCAGACTAGTAGTCCTGTGCTTCTGGGGGCTCTTATGTTTTTCCCTCCTATCTTGCCGTAGGATTACACACAGTCTTCTTACTTGATTGATATCCCTCATCCATCAGACTTTCATGTCATTTTCACTGTTCCTGGCTCTATCTATGTCTCACATTTTACTGATACAAATTTCTCAGGTCAATTCTTCAGTCTCATCTGACTTTAACTGGGGGAAATCACTTTAAGTTCCTTTAGTGTTGCAAGACTTCCCTCTGGAATGATGTAAATGTCAATACCCTCCTTATAAGGTCCCAGTGACAAACCAAAGTAGGACTCCTCTGAAGTTCATCCTGGGAACCTGTCTTAGTTACTTTTCTATTGCTGTAAAGAGATTTCATGACCTTGGCAATTTACAAACGAGCATATTAGGGGCTTACATTTTCGGAAGGCTAGAGCTCAAGATCATCATGGTGAGGGGCATAGCAGCACACAGACATGGTAATGGAGAAATAGCTAGAGCTTACATCTAAGCAAGAGATGAAAGCAAGAGACAAAGAGAGCTCACTGGGAATCACATAGACTTTTGAAACTTTGAAGCCTACTTCCGCCTTCCCCCTCTACGACTACCCAAACACATACCCAAGAAAGCTACGCTTTCTAATTCTTCCCAGACAATTCTACCTTGGGATGGAGTATTTAAATACATGGGCCTACGGGGAGCCATTCTCATTCGAAGCACAATAGAACCGAAGTGTTTATCTGGCTGTGCAGAGAGCATAGCTGAGGAGGAATATGGGTAACTCCCAAACAACAACACTAGGAAATCTGTATTCACCATGGAGGATGATGGTCCCATAGCCACATCAATTAAGCTCTCCTTCATCTACCCTCCCCACCTATATACTCTAGCACTTCCCAGACCACTTAGAGTTAAGGCTAGATCACATAACAGATGGCTAGGAGGGGCTCAAAGAGGGCTCAGATTTCAGGTTGGGCTCCAGTGTTCTTCCAAAGCTCCCCTTTCCATGAAGAAATAGCAACACCTGCCTTGTGTTGGCCTCTTGCAAGCAGGCACAGTAGATCTAATGAAGATGGTAATTGTTCTGCTCGGAGGACAACACTCTGCAACAACAGACAACTGATGGAGCAGCCCTCCTCCATCTTAGGCTTGAAAGCCATCTTATAGGAAAGATAAACTAGGTTCATTTTAGTTCATGATTAAATCTGTTTCTCAAGAATTGGGCTATGCCCCACCTATACAAATGGTCAACAACAGATGGTTCTCTACTGTCTGTTCCAGGAAAAGGCAACCATATAACCATATTGAAATCATACTTCTTGTTTCAAAAAATATAACTATAATGCAATTCTACCTTTGTTTCCAAAGGTTGTCATGACTACCTAATGACCACTTTGCAATCTTGTCTTTGTTTCAGTGGGTCATTATGAGTAGTTTGTTATGCTTATGTTCTGCTCCTGTAACCCAGCCTAACAAAGCCGGACAAATCCTCCATTTGGAAATCTCCTACCCATGACCTTTAAATCCCTTGCCTTCCCCTTCTTAATGTTCATTGCTGACCTCTTGAACCCTGCCTTAGAGAGAGGCAGCTCATGTACATGAATAAAAACAAAGCTTGCTTTAATTAACTTGGCCATGGTGATTTGGGTTTGTGGTCTCTCTCTTTCTATCAACAATTTTGTACCTTATCTTGATCTGCTTTTTATCTCAGCCTAAAGCTTGTTCCAGAGAAGTCATATATTCCTATACTCTACGCTGAGCTGAGAGCAGTGCCTTACGTCTTAAAACTAGCCACTCTGAAAGACTTGCTGTCAAGACCATTTCCGTTTTTCTTCATCTACCTTCTCTGAAATTGCATTTTGTATTTCTCTCACTTATCTTCATCCTTGAAGAGATATTTATTGTGTTTGACATAAGGAAAAATGTAAAGACTCCAGATGTACAGAGGAGCCATAGGAAAGCCTAACCACGAGAAAGTTTCAAGCATTATTATTGAGAAGACCTCAACTGTCAATCTAAAGATTTTTATCTCAAGGTAATGAGAGTTGAGGAGATGAGTGTGTAAAATAATTTAGGTGCTTAGATGTGATGAAATGTCTACCATGGTAGAATTATAACTCACTTTTGTATGAAACATTTTGAATAAAAAAAAAAAAGTTCTTTATTTGACTTCACTGTGGATTCTCCAAGTTCTCTAGGAAGATATGACCAGTAGAAATTGATGAATATGGTGACAAGCATAAGAACACTTTGCAATTCAGTAAAGACCAAATTGCAAGGTTTGGGCTGGGAAGATACATCACAGCACAGAGCTTTCACAGATACATGAGGACCAGAGTTCATGGAAATAAAATCAAGCTTGGTGACCCACTAATCCCAGCCCTGGAGAGAATTGCAAGACAAGATCCTTGGGGCCTGCTTACCACCAGCCCAAGACAGGACATCCCCAGGTCCCAGTGAGAAGCCTGTCTCACAAAACAAGGTAGATAGCTCCTGAGGTTGACTTCTGGTTTCCATATGCAGGTAAACACACACACACACACACACACACACACACACACACACACAGAGAGAGAGAGAGAGAGAGAGAGAGAAATCACAACATGTGCTCTTAAGCAGATCTAAGGCTTACCTTGAGTTGTTGTTGTTTTTTTTTTTTATTAATCACAGGTTATTTACTTAGTATCCCAGCTATAGCCCCCTCCCTCATCTCCTTCCTGCCCCTTTCTAAGTCCACTGATAGGGGAGGACCTCCTCCCCTTCCATCTGACCCTAACTTATCAGGTCCCATCGGGACTGGCTACAATGTCCTCTTCTGTGGCCTAGCAAGGCTGCTAAGCCTCCTCCCTGGGGTGGGGGGGTTTGAAGAGCTAGCATTGAGTTCATGTCCCTGTTCCCCTTACTAGATACCTACTTGGATACTGAGCTACCATCGGCTATATCCAAGCAGGGGTTCTAAGTTATATCCATACATAGTCCTTGGTTGGAGAAACAGTTTCATGAAAGACCCCTGTGCCCTGATATATTTGGTCCTTGTGGAGAGTTCTTAAGCCTGGCAAAATTTCATATATTTTTTTTCTCTTAAAACAGAACCATTGGTTCATATGCGAGATTTGAAAATTCTGTAACTTTTATGAAAGCGGCTTAGTTCTTAAAATCATAATTAGTTTGTTCTGGTCACAAACTCGACATAGAACACCAGTCCTGAGGATTGAAGTTGTCAGCAAAATCAACTGCTTCAGTAGATCACAGTTAGGCAGCCATTACTCACCTTACAAGTTTGGAGCAATAAAACATACCCACTCTCCCCGCATACACACAGCTTCTAAAATACCTGATCAAGAAGAACCTAGCAAGCACATAAATTCATAATCCTAAAAGGTGCGTTTTTCAGAGGTGCTGAGCAATCAGAAAAATGAAGCTGTAGTGTACGGGCCTTAAAGACTCTCCTAGAATGCTCCCCATGCTGCCTGTTTTCCATCCTGAGCACTGTCTACACAGCCCAGAAACAGGCAAAGCAAGCCTCAGCGAGGCAGCATGCCAGTCCACTCCACCTGAGCCAGGTCCTCCTGGCTTTTCTCCTCTGTGTCCTTAACTATGGCTCCAATCACTTTCTTTTCTCTGATTTGTGAGAAGACAAAGGAATTGATTTTATAAGTTACCAGTTTACATTTTCAGAGTGCTCACAGTCATTGTATTATCTTGAGACCTTGGAACAATAATGAAAACTTGCTAACAATCTAAAATTGCATTTTTTGAGAGAATGCCATTACAGACAGCGGTTAAACATTTTTGGCAACAAACAAAATAAACGTCATTAAACTCTAACCTTGTTGATGGCAGACCTGTGTGACAGTCTCCACCTACCCTCCTGAAAGATATATTTTGCTTGTGACAAAAACAAACTAGAAAAGAATAAGATTAAACTTGTCCTTTTGTTGGTTTCTGTAGCTGTGAAAAAAAAAAAAAGTTCAAAACTAACATGGGGAGAAAATGGTTTATTATGTCTTACGTGTTAGAGTCTATAACTAAGCGAAGTCAGGGAAGGAGCTGATGCTAAAAACCTGGGATCAGGAACTGGAGCTGTGAAGAGATGCAACCTACTGGCTTGCTTCCTTCACTTCCCTCAGCTCCCTTTCTTATACAATGTGACCACCTGCTTAGTGGTCTGCCCACAGTGGTTGGCCTTCCTACCTCAATTAGTAATCAACAAAATGCTCCACAGACCACAGACTTGCTCACGGTCCAATCTAAGAAAGGTGATGATTCCTTAACTGAGGTTCCATCTTTCCAGGTATCTCCCGTGTGTGTCACGCTGGCAACACTAACGAGCACAATAACTAATCAAAATTTCTCCCAAGGCAGGCATGGCACAATATGCTTACAGTCTTACTGCTTTGGAGACAGAGCCAGGATAGGCACTTTGAAACCACCTTGGGTCATGTAAAGGAGACCCTGTCAAAACAAAACAAAAAAGCAAAACAAAACAATATTTCTTACAGCACAAAGCTTAGACAATGAAAAGCCAAACTTTTACCTGAGTTTTTACTTATTTTATTCTTGAATCCCAACATTTACCTGAATAAATCTATGATACTTTTCTCAACCCAAATAGAATACATTTTAGGCATGAAGTAATTTTTAAAAAGATTAAACCACATTTTAATTATATGTTTGTGTGCCCATCTATATATGTACACATGAATGCATGTTCTACAGAGGCTGGAGCTCGAGTTACAGGCAAGTGCCATGAACTGAACTCTGGTCCTCTGAAAAAGCAGCCAGTGCTCTTAATCACTTAGCCAATTCTCCAGCCTTACTAACTGGTTTCTTAAATAGAAATATAAACTCAGAAAAGAAGTGCATCCCATTACCCTCATAATAAAGAAAACTATGAAGGAAATTAGTGTCTAAGGTGATGTTTCTCTTTCCGTAAGATAAAAATTTCTCCTTTCTAGGTATAATTGTGACATCAAAATGACTAGAGGCCAGTTCTAATATATCAAGTAAAATAGCAGAATATTTAATGCATGTTATCACACACAATAAAGATTTTAAGATGAAGAAAATTCTAAATACTCTATGCTTTAAACAACACATTTTGCCAAGTTCTAAATTACTGATTATTTTTTTCTTGAAATTCACATTCGTTTTAGTCCTAATCTCTCCTACCATTTATACACGAAAAGCAGCTGATGAAAACACATTGAGCTATTTGTAGCTGCCCATGTGTTCAAGAAGGTAGCATGTGAAAACAGGATCCTTGTTCCAGGTGGTGGTGATTTCCACCAATAGAATTGGAAGCTATAAATGGTTGGGCTTTGACATCATGGTAGAAGTTTTGTTTCTAGGCAACAGAATGTGTCTCACAGTCACAGCAGTGGCTGGGGGAGCACTGAAGGTCTGGCTGCTATGGATGCCAAGCCCCACAGGCGACTGCAAAGGGCATTTATGCATAGACAAACAGTTAGACTAACTAGTACCCACATTGGGAGCTGGTTGCCATGCTCACTCAGCATGGTGTCAGACAGCAATGCAAGAGCTCTCTGCTCTGCTCCACTCTCATCAACACATACTGATGTCTGCTGGCTTCACTGGCCCCAGACTTTGCTCCTCAGGCCTTTGGGGACTTTCTTGGAGTAAAGTAGTAACTGTGAGTACAGAGTTAGCACTAGGTAGCACCTTGTCTTAGCTTGTAGGTGGGCATCTGACAACATAAAATAGGGTTTATTCCTCAGGAGTGTCTCCAAGGAGTATAGAGATTTTTAAAGGCTTTTCCCTTGGAAATACTTCATGAGGAAAGAGAATTAGAAGTGAGCGGTAAGTGCAGATGGCAAGATTCTAAAATGGAAAGATGAAGAGCTGCGTGTATACAGATGTGTCGCTTAGCGACAGGGATATGTTCTGAGCAACGTGTTGTTAGGTGATTTCGTCACTGTGTGGACCTCTCGGAGTTTACACAAGTCTGCACAGGGGTAGTCCGCCACACCTGGTTATGTGGACTCAGAGACGAAATGGCATTCTGTAGACCATGGTTGCAGGGAAAAACAGTGAGAATGTGACCACAGAAAATGGAGGAGTGTGTTGTCACTCTGGAGGAACGCTGCCAGGCACTGTATTTCTGTCTCCAGATATTACAGCTGGGAAAAATGGACAAGCTCATCTTTGCGGTCATCTTTGTCAACTCTGACATTCACTGAGGTGTTGCTGTGGTCTGGGCTGTGTGCTAACCTTTCCCATCATAATTTCAGCTTTCTGCACAGATGCCATGGGCATTCAGGTCACTTACCCCAAGATCCTGCTGGGGAGACAAACTGAGCATAGAACCACCTTCTTCTGTCACCCTTCTGCTGGCTGTGCTCACTCTCCTGAGCTGTTTGGGAGTGCTCATCCCTCAGCCCCAGGTGAAAGTCAGCACTACCGGGGGCCTCTGAACACTCTCAGGATACACATTATGTTTCCCAGAGCAGGGACTGTTCTCCTTACCACTGTACCCATTGATGAGAATAGTCAGGGAGTATGCAGTGAATGTGTGAATGGAATCCAACAGGAATGAAGGATTAATCAGAGCTTGGGGCACGGCCAGAGCTAGAGAAGAGCAACAGAAAGTTCAGTGTAGAGTTTCAGAAATGAAAGAAAGCAAGGCTACAAGTGTGAGCAAGTGGATAAATTTAATGATTTGAAAACAGGATCACAGAGGCTTTAAACAGGGCTGAAAATTCCTTTAAAATCCGACCCTTGAATAATCTTCTCTCATTTTATAAATAAAATTTCATTCCATGATTATAAGCCGACAGAGTTGACCATGCTTGTGGTAATGTTATGATTTATAAATACAATATGGAATATCTAGTATTTAATTTTTTAAGTATATATATTTGGTGGTTTGGGAGGATGTTTACACCTGAGTGTTCTCTCTTTTTGCCATGTGTTCTCTTGGGACAGGGCACATCTGTCAGGTGCATCAGCAATATCTCTTGCTTGCCCTTTGATGTAGAATATTTAAATCAGCCTAATTCTGCAAACTTCCTTGCATATTGCAGTCAGACACTGAGGAAGTTTGCATCTGCTTGTTTAATGTCGTGCCCTGGCAAATTTCAAAACCAATTTCAGACTGGTTGGGAATTACTTGACTCTGGAAGGTGGATTAACAATAATACTCATCTTAAATCTGCCCAGCTGTTTGTCAGTCTCCAATCTCTGAGGGGAGAGAACGTATTCTGTGCCTGGGCATGTCGGCCGTGTTCTAGGGCTGCGTTCTTACCATGCTGTTGATTCTCCAATAGCCATGCCAGAAATGCTCCTATCTGCTAGGACAGCCATTGCTCTTTAAAGCATTGAGGACTCTATGAGGACCTGGACAAGGAGACAGAATGTGCAGCCACTGTGGGAAACAGTATGAAGTATTTTCCAAAATCAAAACCAGAACTCTCATATGATCAGGCAATTCCACTCCAAGCTATATAACCAAGAGAATGGAAATCCAGACCTCAAGAAAACAGCAGCACCCACGTTGCCTATTGTGCTATTGTTCACAGCAAATAGAAATAGGTCAAATGTCAGTGACTAGGCAAATTGACAAAAAATGTAATGTGTGATATGTGTGTATATATGTGTATCACACGTGGACATATAACATATATGTACATTCACAAATACATATATGAACACAGTACCTCTCTCTATGTAGCATAGGCTAGGACCTAGCTAGGCTAGGTCTGTATAGCCCAGGCTGACCTTAAACTCCAGTCTTTCTGCCTCACCCTGCTGAGTGTGGGGCTATCAGGCATGTGCTGAAGCTGGTAGCATTACAAAGAAGGAATTCCTGCTCTGTGCAATACCACAGCTCTACTTGGGAGACTGTGCCAGTGAGAGAAGGCAGTCACAGAGGGCAAACACTGCACGGTCCCACCCACATGAGTCAGCTAAAGCATTCAGATTCACTGTGGAGGAGACAACAGCAGCCCTTGAGAACTGGAGAAGAGGACCTGAGGAGTTTTTTTGCAGTGTGGTATAAAGTTTCTGTCATTCATGTTTGTATAGTCTAATGATCTGCTGTACAGCATGGGGCCAACGGTTAACCAGATGGTACCGTGTGTGCTTTCAAATATGCTAAGAGCGCAGATCTAATCTTAATCATTATTAAAACCCATGCACACACATGCCTGCACACCTGTGCAAATGCACACGCACACCAAACACAGAGCATGCTGGGAGATGATGGTATCTGGTACCTACGTTGCAGTGATGGAAACATGGGTTTGTGGGTATGTCTAAAGTCTTCAGTGTGTGTGTGTGTGTGTGTGTGTGGTTTTGAATGTATTAATTAAACCTCAATAAAGCTAATTTAAAAATGAAGCCTACTTGAGTGGATTATTAAGCCATTCTGAGCGTCACCCGTCATCTACAACCACAGAAAATGATAGTGCTGACATCATGGAGTTGTTAGCGTAACTAAATGCCACATATAAAGGTGCGTGGCATGATGGTTTTATAGGTGCACTGCAATTGAAACTACTACCAGGACTTTGTGTTGTCCTTTGGGACTCTGGTGTGGAATGGCCCTAGATCATCCTATAAAAACAGTTTAGGGAACATAGCAAGAAACCGTAAACCTTTAAGGGCTCCAAGAAGAACTTGCTGTATTCTTAAAGTTTTATTCAAGAACCAAGACAGAGACGTGCACTTTACAGTGACGGGTGCCATTAGCATGTGTGAAGAAGACACGGAAAAACTGACAGGAGGACAACACTAAAACTCAGATACTGCCAGGTCTGGTTCATAATTTTATGAAACAGAAGTGAGCAAATTCCTTACAGGATAAATGGAAGTGCCCCATGGGAAAGGAGGAAAAGCAGGATGAGCTATCTGCCCCCTCTACACCTTAGACCGTGCTTTTGAGGTGTGATTTCCCTCATCCACATAGAGGGGCAACTTTGATCAAAGAACCAGAAGGAAAATTCCTTGGAAAACAAACATGTAAACACATGAACACTTTTGTTTTAAAATAACAGCTTCAAATATTGTGAAGAAATGTTATTCACAGAAATGAATGTTACTCAAATATTAAATAGGAAAGAGAATTATATCTTCCTTCCATATGGTAGTTTGAAAGTACAATCCTCTTTTCTGTTTAGCATATGACCCAACAACTTTATTATGAATATTTATATTTACCCAAGTAAAACAAAAACCAGTGCTCATACAAAAACCTGTATGCAAATATTTATAGTACCTGTTTCCACAGCTGATTCAAGCAAAAAAATATTCACTTGTTAACAGTGAATAGATAAATTACACCCTGGAGTAATAGTCACCATGTGAGACACATGAAGTCCTGACACCCAAGGGCATCAAAAGCCAAAGCAGGCAGCCTCAACAGGCTGTCCATTATGATCCGTTCCTACAGCGTTCTGGGAAAGACAAAAACCACAAGTGTGAAAGTCAACAGCCTGTCTGACAGAGCCAGGCAGACTTCTATACTGTTTGTAGTGCTTCATTACATAACAGAATACATTATTCAAAACTCTTCCACATGAAAATGTGAGAATTTTAATAAAGCTAAATATTTAATTTCTGTAGTGCTGGGGAGATGACTCAATGAACAAGGTGCTTGGTGTACAAACGGGAGACCTGTGTTTGGATCCCTCAATGCTACATAAAGCTGAGACTGGCAGCTTGGACAGCTTGTATCTCTAATCCCAGTGCCCTTTGGTCATAGGGCTATGGAGATAGGAGAATCCCTGGAAATTTGTGCATAAACTAATCTGCCGTGTGTAACAGGGACAAACAAAGAGACACGTCTCAAAAAAGAAGAATGGCAAGGACCCACACTGGAGGCTGTCCTCTGATCGCCACACGTGTGCTGCGGCAAGCGTGCAGCACAGGCACACACAGAGAAATAAACGCGTTGGCAGATGGTTTTGTGCACCATGTACTCAGATGCTGATTTCCGTACCTAGAGATCTGACTGGACGTGGGCATTGTCATTTCTATGAAGATTCTCCTGTCTCAATGTTGTGTAAATACTGTTCTCCATCATCTCCGACTAATTAATAAACACCTGCACAGTCAAGAGCTGAGCAGAAGAGGAAAGTTAAGGTAAGACTTGTGATCCCAGTTTGGGAGTCCTGGATGAAGAGAGAAGAGGAAGAGGAGGAGGAGGAGCAGCAGGAGGAAGAAGAGGAGGAGGAGAACGTTTGCATTGAAGAGATGGAGAAGACATGAGGAGGTCACTATGAGGACAAAGACAGAGCAGGAGCAGCCAGGGGTGAGACTAAAGGGCAGGTAAGGAGGCATGTGGCTGGGAAATAGTCTAGACCAGGTTAAAATAGGTGAGAATAATCCCAGCTATAGTGCTTTGAAGCTTATAAAGCTTATTAATAAATGTAATAGGTCTTTGTGACATTATTTGGGAACTATCACACGCAACACACACACACACACACACACACACACACACTCATGTTGGGTGATAGCATGTCTTTAATCTCGGCATTCATGGAGACATAGAGAAGTCCAGGCCACAGCTGCATAGAGAGGCCCTGTCTCAAAAACAAAAACAACGACATTTTTTTGTGAGTCAGCCATGGTGGTGCATACACAGTAGTTTTGACAAAATGGCATTGAGGTCACTCTGGGCTACATAGTGAGTTCCAGGCCAAACTAAGTCACATACCGAAACTCTGCTTTCAAAAATGCAGGGGCTAGAGAGTATCTCCTTGGTACAACTTTTGCCTGTCCTGTGCAAAATGAAATCAAATTCCAAATCAAACTGAAAGGACAGAGAATGAATAGAACATGTGGTCCAGGGGGATGGCCGGAAATATACTAAAGCATTTTATCTTTTTTTGGTCACAAAGCACTGATCTCTTTTGTCCATTTTGGATTTTTGTGGTCTTAGCTCCACAAGGGAGCCGCTGCCCTGGGCTGCATTCCGGTTGGAGGAGATTAGGAAACCTTGGGTATCAGATTCCCCCAGGCCACACATTCCTTTCCCGCTGACTTTTCCATCCTCTTGCCCATGCGCACAGACCATTCAGCTGGTCCTGAAAAACAGGATCTCTATAAAACCTCCAGTCTAGCTTGACTTTTGACCCATGGGTTGATGAAATAAATTACTGCCCCAGTATCTATGTCCCTTTCATCTTGTCTTTAACAAGCCTTTTACATCCTAAAAGGAAAAACAAAAAAGCTAAAGGAACAGAAAACTGCGAAAACTGCTGAAGACTTCTTAGCTTTGAGATGGAAGGACTAGGGGTTACAAAAGCTTCCTGGAGCCACCAAATTATAGAGACAACACTGCTAATACCTAATGTGCCGTGCCCATGATGGATGCTAACAAATCAGGCAGGTGCCATCCCTGAAGTACACTGGAGACACAGAAGCTTAAGCTGAGGAGGTGTAAGGCAGTGCTCCCCACCCTGCCCACACTCGCTCAGACTCCCTGCTCTCTGTAACGGTAATAAAGCTAATTATCCCCATGGGATGCAGTAATAAACCATCCACTGCCGACAACCGCAAGAAAAAGGCACCGATCTCCGCCAGCATTAGGAATCATAAACATCAAACTGTGCCACACTTTCCTACATGAGCATCAAGGGCCTCATTGACTAATAGCTCCCACACTGCTACGTCTCCGTGACTCACAGATAGCGCCAGGGAATCAAGTTCAAAAGTTCTATAAGCTAGAGGGGTTTGATACTTTTTATTACACGGTGTGTGAATGTGTGTGTGTGTGTGTGTGTATGTGTGTGTGTGTGTGTGTGTGTAGAGGTTAGAGGACGTTCTATAGGAATTGGTTCTCTTCTTCCGTCATGTGGCTCCTCCACAACAGAGTTCAGGTATCCAGGTCGGCAGTAATCATCTTTACCCACTCAGCCATCTTGCTGGCCCAGACATTAAAAAAAAAAAAAAGCTTGATTGCTAGAGATAGGATCTCCCCATATAGCCCAAGCTGGTCTAAAACGCAGTTCTCATGCCTCGGCCTTCGCAGTGCCCAGTGTGGGTGTGCTCACCCCAGGCCTCACACGCTTTTAACCGTCCATAGGAAGTCCTGAAGGTACCTCTGCATATGAGCAAACTTTCACTGTTTCTTTCCCTTTTCCCATTGTTGACAACAACTTGCGCCCAGGACTCCGAAATAGGAACAGACTTCTAGACTGTTCTAAACTGTCTTGAACTGCTTTCCAGAAATGTTCTGCACCACATAGAATAATCCCAGAAGAGTAAGGGCCTCTTGTCCATAATATGTATTCTTCCACCTGATGAAACCAGTTCAAGCCAGATTAGAGTTTATAAATGCAGGTTTATTGGAGGCAGCTCTTGGCGGGTTCACTGGTCCCAAAGAATGGGGCCAGGGAAGTAGCCATGAATGGAAAAACAGAAAAGCAGGCTGGAGGTTTGAAGGAGAAAGAGAGAGGGCAGAGGAGAGAGGGAGAGTGCAGAAAAAAAGGGAGAGAGAACCAAAATGTATGAATTATATAAAGAATTCCAGCCCCTGGGCTGGAAAAGTTTAGAGAAGAGGGCAGAGTATGCTAGTCATGCTCTGAAACAGGTAAGGACTGAGGGATGCTGGGAGAACCTGGAGGTCAGTTCTGCTTTGGTTAAAAAGCACCTCAGCCGATCATCCTGGCCTGAAGCCCAACAATCCATGCTGTCTGCCTCGGCCTAGGTCATTCTGGTCCTTATCACCACATGAAAGAAAGGATGTGTGAACCCAGAGCTCCATAGATATTGTGAAGATCCAGGAGAAGATGGGAGTCTGAGTGAGAAAAATTCAGTCAGTTCTGGCTTTTAAATACACTTTGGTGGAGTGTGTGGACACACCACCATTAGCAGTTTAAGCGACCTGTAATCACGAGGCATGGAAATAGTGCCATGGATGAGAATACTGCCGGTGATGGTGTTTGGTAGTCTTTCCCCAAGAGGTTGTCCTTAACAGGCATGTTCAAGACAGAACAGTAGCCAGGTGACTGTGCCAACCAGGTAAGAGAGATGGAATCTCATCAAGGACGCTTTGGGATAAATAGGGGCTGTGGGTAAGAGATGGACACTGGACTTACAGGATGGACACTTGCAGATGGATACAGGATTGGAGGGGTCTCAGTGTTCATGACCAACAGCAGGGTGGTGTGGTTGAAGATCCTGGGCAGGCAGGAGGTAGGGGAGAACAATGTGTACTTAGATTCGAAGGTGCTAAGGGGAGCAAGTAGAGATGGGGACCAGTTAGGAAGTTATTGAAAGAGTCTAGGTGAGGCAAATAGGATGGACATCAGAAGAAGAAAACAGGAAACACTCTAAGAACCTGCCACAGAGGGCCTCTGAAAGGCTCTGCCCTGCAGACTATCAAAGCAGACACTGAGACTTATGGCCAACTGTTGGGCAGAGTGCATAGAATCTTATGTAAGAAGTGGGAAATAGTAAGATCTGGAGAGGACAGGAACCCCACAAGGAGAGCAACAGAACCAGAAAATTTGAACACAGGGGTCTTCCCAGAGAATCATACTCCAACCAAGTACCAGGCATGGAGAAAACCTAGAACCCCTGCACAGATGTAGCCCATGGCAGTTTTGTGTCCAAGTGGGTTCCATAGTAATGGGAAGAGGGACTGCCTCTGACATAATCTGATTGACCTGCTTTTTGATCACCTCCCCCTGAGGAGAGAGCAGCCTTACCAGGCCACAGAAGATGACAATGCAGCCACTCCTGATGTGATCTGATAGACTAAGATCAGAAGAAAGGAGAAGAGAACTTCCCCTATCAGTGGACTTGGGGAGGGGCATGTGTGAAGAAGGGGTAGGGAGGGTGGAATCGGGAAGGGAGGAGGAAGGGGTTTATGGGGGGATACAAAGTGAATAAAGTGTAATTAATAAAATAAAATTTAAAAAAAGAAAAGAAAAGTTCTGTGGTTGGTATGGGAGAGCCTAGCTAAATATAAGCCTGACCAATTCCATGACAGGCTTGATTTTCTTGCTAGACAAAACAGGCTTAAGAGTTACAGGAATTGAGCATTTTAGCCAGAGTCCTCCCTCTTGATTAGTTTCTTTAGGCGTATAGCTTTTAGTAGATTTATCCCCATTCAGAAAAGCAAAGAGGATGGACATCAGAAGAAGGAGAAAACAGGGAACAAGTTAGGAGCCTGCCACAGAGGGCCTCTGAAAGGCTCTCTCAAAGCAGATATTGAGACTTATGGCCAACCTTTGGGCAGACTGCAAGGAATCTTATGAAAGAAGTGGGAAATAGAAAGACCTGGAGAGGACAGGAGCTCCACAAGGAGAGCAACAGAACCAAAAAAAATCAGCACAGGGATCTTTCCTGAGACTGATACTCCAACCAAGTACAATGCATGGAGATAACCTAGAACCCCTGCACAGATGTAGCCACTGACAGTTCAGTGTCCAAGTGGGTTCCATAGTAATGGAATGAGTTTCACAGGAGAGCAACAGAAACAAAAAAACTGGGCGCAGGGGTCTTTTCTGAGACTGAAAGATACTCTAACCAAGGACCATGCATGGAGATAAGCTAGAACCCCTGCACAGATGTAGCCCATGGCAGCTCAATCTCCAAGTGGGTTCCCTAATAAGGAGAACAGGGACCATCTCTGATATGAACTGATTGGTCTGCACTTTGATCACCTCCCCCTGAGGGGGGAGCAGCCTTACCAGACCATAGAGGAAGACAATGCAGCCACTTTTGATGAGACCTGATAGACTAGGATCAGAAGGAAGGAAAAGAAACTCTCCCCTATCATGCATGGAAGGGGGAAGAAGGGAAGTATGGGGGGACTACAGGGGGGGTACCAAGTGAATAAAGTGTAACTAATAAAAAAAAATAATTATAATTCTTATTAAGTACTTGACCCATTGTGCTGCCTTGATCTTAATTGATAATAAATTACTTTTAAATGTGGAAAAAAAAAAAAGAGTTACAGGAAAAACCACAGAAAAAAAGAAAAGGGCAACCAATCAGAAACAGCCAAGACATCTGGCCTGGGGAAGATAAGGCTTCTTAACTGCCAGTTTGAAAAGTGCCCAAGTCCTGACCAGAGTCACACAGCCTCCATAGGTACCAGCCAATCCCACTTGAGGTTACATAGCCACAGTCAGAATTCTGCTTTCTAGCTTTAAGGGCGGCTTTCAACTCCCTCAGGGCCACAGCCATGTTGTAAAGGTGGTGACTCCAACATGCTGGACTTCTGCAGAATAAACAGCCTTTGTTGCTTGCATGCTCCTGGGGTCTGGGTGGTTCTTTCAGTGTCTTCTGGACCTTGAGGAGTGTGGTAGAGACAGTAAATGTGTGTGAGAGGAGAGAACCAATAAGACTTAGGTTGTGGTAGGAAAGAGTGTTGAAGTGGCCCACAGATATTGTATTTCTAATAATGAAAAAATGTGCTCTTGTTACTTGAAGCTGGCAATGCCAGACTAACAGGATGTGTAAATGTCACCTCCTCACCTGCCTTTCCAAATAAGGCAAGCTGCTGTGTGGAAAGTGACCTTCTCCAGCCTACTCGCCGAGCAAGGAATGTGGCTTCTGCATAATACAGAGCTGGCACCGGAGCAGCTGCAGGAAGTACAGGCAGAACTTCTGGGTTGTAGGGAGCTGCAGCAGATGGACATGGAAGGAAAGCAGAATGGAGACAGGACTAAGCTGGAAAAGCAGGCAGTAGGAACCACGTGGAAGGATGCAATGGTGAAGAAGTTAAGAGCTAGCTCAGAGACTGCCCCAGCAAAAGACCAACAGTGTTAAGCTATATGGATATCTCCAGGTCTTAATTAATTAATTAATCAGTCAGGATCTGAGAAAGTCCCACAATAAAAGATAATAAGTTTGTATATGACTTGGGACTGAGGAGATGGCTTAGTGGATAAAGCACTTGTCCTGCAGAGATGAGAACCAGAGTTTGGATCTCAGAAGCCAAGTGAAAGTTGAGCAGGCTTGGTGGCCAACAGTAATCCCAATTCCATGGCATCTGAGACAAGCATCCCAGGGGCAAGCTGGTCAGCTAGAGTGTCATGCCCAGTTTGTGAGACCCCCAAAGACCACCAGGAATCGACTCTGCTCCGAAACACATGAGAGTTTATTTAATACAAGTTCAAGCCCAGGTAGCAACAACTTCCTGTGGAAGCAGGAGAGGAATGTGGTGGGGTGGTCTAGGGGAACAAGGTTTTTAAAGGGAAAAAAACGCAAGCAGGGAATTACATGCCTTGGAGTTGCATGATTGGGTAAGGGATATTGACTTTTAAAATGATTGGTTTATTTTAGGAGCCAAGACCATAAACGGTTCTAGCCTGTGGCCATCTGGGCCAGTTTCCTAGCAACTGTATCTCTACTGGGCAGGAAAAGAATCCGGTAAGGTAAAGCTAGTTCCTTTCCCCAGGTGGCTAGACATGTCTCCACCTGGCTGGCCTTTGTTCAGGCTTGTGCTTTAAACTTTAAACCAATACCCCCCCCAAAAAAAAAACAACTCATTTTTAATTCTTTGGTCTCTCAGGAGTAGCCTAATTGGTGAGCATAGGTTCAGCTTCAGTGAGACCCTGCCTGAATAAATAAAGTGGAGTGTGATTGAGGGGAATTCATGAGGTAGACTTCAGGCCTCTACACACATACTCACATTTCATATACCTCACACACATGTATGACCACCTACATAAAAAGATGCATACACATGCAAAAAGTTTTACATAAGTCAAAATTTCTGACATAGGTGGCAGATTACTCACCAATAAAGAAATAAATAATAAAGTACTGGACTCAGTCACCATTACATAGACACATACACGTACACACACACACACATTACCACCACCAATAAAAACCAAAAACAACAAATACAGAACATGGGTGAGTCCCCACTGCATTGTTAAATGGGGGAATCTCACCTCAAAGAGTGCAATGTATATAATTCTATTTATATGACATTCTAGAACACTGTAGGGACAGAAAACAGATCCTTTGTTCCTAGGAGCAGGAGCCTGAGACTACAAATGGTATAGGAAAATCTTTAAAATGGCAGATCTATTTTGCATTTGGAGTAAGGATGTGGTCCACTAAATTCAAGCTTTCATTATAATTTATAGTAGTGTGCACTCAAAGGATGAATTCTACAATAGGTAATTATATATCAACAAGTCTGACCTAAATGACTTCCTGTCTTAGCCATTGAGAAGAAAGAGGTGCTATTCATTGATAGAGAAACACTGGGGTAAGAACATGTTTCATCCATGTTTGGGCAGAAGAAGAGATTTCTGTTTGGTTGTTTTGAGAAACAGAAGTATGAAGAGCTATGAGAGAGAAGGGGCTAAAAACACCTAGGACAGTCTGCCCATTTCACTGATAGCAGGTCAAACTGAAGGGGTAGATACCTTGAGAGACCAAAAAACTGAAAATTGTTTTGTTTGTTTTTGTTTTTGTTTTGTTTTGGTTTGCTTTTTTGAACGGTATTAGCTTGGGGTTTGGAGCACAGGACTGGGTGAAGGCCAGCCATGTGTAAACACGTCCAGCCACCTGCAGGAGAAGAAATAGCCTTTCCAAATTCTTTTCCTGCCCACTAGAGATACAGTTGCTAGGAAACTGGCCCAGATGGCCAGGTCAGACCGTTTATGGTCTTGGCTCCTAAAGTAAACCAATCATTTCAAAAGTCAATTTCCCTTACCCAATCATGTAACACTAAGGCGTGTAACTCGCTGCTTGTGTTTTTTTCCCCTTTAAAAACCTGGTCCCCTAGATCACAGGGCCTCATTCCTTTCCTTTGTTCCTGTCCATGCCTTCTTCATTTTGATAGACTGTTGTTGGAACACGATCCAAAACTGGAGTTGCATAAGGAGAATTTTAGGTGCTTGTGAGAACACTCCAAGAAAACAGGGTCTTGTGACAGTTTCTTCAAAAACACAGATTTGCTTTTGGAATATGTTTTGTTGTTGTTCTTCCCTGGTGTAGTGGACAGGAGTGAGTGAGTTTACTTCCGATGACTCCTTATTGCTTAATGTTGTTATTCAATTAAATGTTTCAACTATCCTTTATATGCCTCTATGGAAAAACATGTTTTTGCCATGTGCATTTCGTTCTTTTGGTTGTATACAACTTGAACTCAAAGAACTTTACTCATGTGACCTTCCTAATCTTCATAGTATAAACTCTTTGGGGATCTGCATATAGTTGGCTATTGCAAGAGACTTAATTCACCTCATTTTCTGACTTCATTCTTCCAGGTTGTACCACCACTTTAGTAGTGACAGACTGTCTTTCAAACTAAGCCAAAACAAACCCTTTCTCTTTCAAGAAACAATTTGTCAGGCATTTTGTTACAGAAACAAGAAAAGTAACTAAGTAACTTAGGTCAAATCTTCTGATGAAAGCTGAATTCAAATGTAAGATGGTACTCTGAAATATTTCAAAATTTTGAGTGTATTTCTCAGACTTATCTACTTAACCATAATGTATTTATTTCTCAGACATAGTTGAAATCAGAAGCCCCCCACCATGGAACACAGTGTAGCCCTCTACCGAGGGTTCTTCTAAATGGAATATTTTCAAGTTCTGCCTCATGTCAAAGAATAAAAATAGAGACTAGCTGACATTCCTGGTGGAGAGGACCATCCGTATAGGATGGGGAGGAAGGACCCTAGGCCCTACTTGTTGCCCCAGCTCTTCCAGGGACAATAGCACCCAGTTAATTCTGCAGAGAAATAGGGAGACAGCAAAGGACAGAGCTGGGTCTGACCCTGAGAACAGCATGCAAGTTTCCTGGCACACTTACCTTCAGTGTACTAGCAAGTGAGATTTCAACTCTGGCTGCTGATTCTGGCTTCCTGAACATCAACTTTAAAGGTTTCTTGTGAGAATTAAGCAAAATAACAAAAGAGAAAGTGATTGTCATTCACTTTTCTTCTTTCTGAGTGGTTTTCTTCGAGGAGTTCAAGAACAATGCTGGGCTGAGCTGGTGGATGGAACCACAGTGACATTGTCACTCAGCAGTCTGTGGATGTGCAGTAGCTTCACATGCTCCCTCATAATTGTTCAAACCAGCAATTTGTGTATGCCAGCTATTTTTAACATAGTGTTTTGAAATAATTATAGACTCACAGGAAGTTGAAAAATTAGTGCAAAGAGGGTCCCGTGTTCTCTTCCCCACCCAATATTCTAGAATGACAACTTTGGGATGTAACTATAACCAGTACAATTCTGGTAGCAAGCCCATAAGCTTTGTTAGTATTTTATCACTTACAAGGGAAAACTTAAATTTTAATATTTTAATTTTTCCCAGTTTCTTTCTCCTTACTCTTTGACACCTATTCCAGAACTACAGTCTTAAAGAGATGCTAAATTGTATTGCTACTTAGATATTGGTCTCATATACACAGGGAGTTTGGAGGATGCTATACACTAACCTCTCCTCATACTTGACTTTAAGAATAGTTTTTATATTAAAATATCTACAAAAGCTTCATTATGATTGGCTGGGCTTGAAAGATAGCTTTTTTGTAGGACACATAGGAGTCTGATGGCAAAAGAGAGCCTGAATTTTTTAGCCTGTTGTACATTTCATAGAAGCTATATAATTTTGTGGCTCCTCCCATAGGGGGAGGAAGTCTAAGATCCACCTTTGGAATTTGATTTGTGATTGGGGTTGTTCAATGAGGCATAGGTGCCAGTCAGCTCCAAGCCAAGACCTTAAGAGAACTTGAAATTTTCATGTTTTTCTTATATACCCTTAAATCTTGTAGATCTGTATATAGAGAATGAATCCAGGGTTTTGCACATGTTTTACAAGTACTCTATCATGGAGCTATGCCCTAGCTCTTCCTTCCTTCTCTTGATCTTTATATGAACAAGGTTAGGCCAGCATTCTAGAGTACAAGTGACAATGTGGAATCCTGATAATACAACCCAGCTGAGATCATCTTGAATGTTCTAGCTAGCAACAGGTACATGAGCCAATGGCATTGGAATCAGGCCTGCCTACTCTAGTAGGAAGCACTCAGTTCACACATAGCTATAGTTAGTAAATAAACATTGGTTGTTGTAAAACACTTGTTTTATAATTGTTTATTATGCTGTATTATTATGATAGTTACCAAAAAACAGAGAGAGAGAGAGAGAGAGAGAGAGTCATGTATGTGGGTCACTAAAGGATACAGAAGATAAGAATTCTTAGCTGAGAGATAGAGTTGCCAGGTAATTCACTAGGGTTCAAGCGGCTATTGCAACATGTCTCCTTGTGTTCAGGTGAGTGTTATGGACAAAAGAGTAGAGAAAACCAACTGTGGGCTAAATATGTCCTGCAGAATGGAAATACCACTGGAGTGGGGCTAGCCTAGAGGTCTCAAGAGGCACCTGGGTGATTGCCTTCAGGAAGGAAAGACAACTGTCACTTGACTAGTTCTAGCCCTGAGAACCAGAAAAGAAATATACAAGAGATGGCAGACTGTGAGCAAGGAGAAGCTGAAGGTGCCCTTGGAGCTAACAGGAGCCCTTTAGTGTAAAAGGGCATGTAACAGGGAACCATCACTCTCCTGTAATTCGTTCATTCATTCATTTCATCTAGTCACAAGTTCCTTGTGGATTGCTACTGTGCCTACCGTGCCCATTCACACCATATTCCCTAATGCTTGGTATGGTGAACTCAAACTAGCTCTTGTTCTTACAGCTTGCAGTTGAATGAGAGGCCATAGGACAGATAGGGACCAAGGTAGGAGAGAGGACTCTGCAGAGAATGAGGAGAAAGGATAGCCATCATCATTTCTTTCCAGGGCCTTGTGATCCAAGGACTTTTGTTAAGTTCCCATTGAACTGAGCATGCAAAATGCCTTTTATCACTCATCAAATCATTCTGTGAGAACAGAATCTTCATCTAATGGTCACAGAGCAGGCTGGCATGTACCTTTTCTTGAGACACATTGTAGGGTCAGCAAACATTCCATATGGACACTAACACAGATATAAAGTCAGGATCAAGCTCCCCAGCAAAGATAAAAGTGTTTGAACATTTGATACTTGCAGGATGAGTAACCTGTATGGGAGAGGGGAGCATCCAAGAAGGGCATAGTGTAAGCAAGATTCCCAAGATGGAGAGATTTCTTGGAAAATAGCCAACTACAAATGTGCACAGAAGTCTAAAAACTATGAAGCTGGATAGGTGAGCAAGGGATGCTGGGATGAATCAATTATTTCGGTCATCAATCCAAGAGCATCAGGAAGCTGTAGAAATAAAACAATCAATATATTTGAATCATTTTGTTTGGCATGTCTTTGTATGTATATGTACATGTTTGGGGTTATATGTGTAAATGTGGGCACATCTACACATATGTACCTAGGGGTGGGAGAGGTCAACTTCAGTTGTCATCCTCAGGTGCTGTCTGCCTTGTGTTTTTGAGACAGGGTTTTTCACTTGGCCTAGAGCTCGCTTATTTGGCTGTTTCTGCTGCCCAGTGAGCTCCAAGGATTTGCCTGTCTCTATACTTCAATACTGGAAATACAATCATGCACCACCATGTCTGGATGTTTCTTTAAGTGTGGGATTTCAGTCAGTATTCAGGTTCTCAAAAGCACTTTACTGACTGAACATCTCCCTAGCCCTGAAATTTCCATTTTTTATTAGGCATGGAGTGTTATCATTGGTATTTTCTTATGCTTCAACCTATTTCCATCAGTGGGATCTTCAGCCTGAACCTGCCAAGTTTAATTCTTTGTTATGAATTTTTCCTTCCAAGATGATTGCATCATTTCCTTGCCAGCAAGCCCAGCTTCGACACCAAGACAGCAAAGAGTGAGAGCTGTGGAGTCTGAGGCCACAAGGGCTCAGCAAAGATGTACTGGTACCTTAAGACATTTGGTTTTCATCACAGCCTGCAGGTCTCTATGGGCATCCCAGGGGAGACTGCTGCCTCAGAAAGCTGCTCCCTGACCTCCTGGCTGCCCAGTCCATATTGGAATCCATGAGTTATTAACAAAGGTGGTAGAGTCCTAAGGTTTTAAGAGAATATTCTTAGGTAATACAATCAGTCTTCGAGTGCAGCCAGTTATGTGACCTCGTGTTCTCAATTTTCAGATGCTTCTCTGTGTGTGACCAGAATCTAGGTCACACCTGAACTGGACATCACTGCTCTGAGACTTCTCATCTTTCATTTCTCCAAGTCTCACTGACTGGTGTAGAAAAGCAAGTAAGATCATACAAGGCATATACCCAGACACAGGATTTCTGTGAGGCAAGGAACAGCAGCATTTTACAGCATCCTTCATCAACAGAGATGGCAGAAATACCAGAGAGCACTCTGACAAACTCCATGACTGAGAGAACTGGAGAGCTCTCACTTCTCCCTATGTATTTTCTCCATAGTCACAATGCAAAAAGCTGTTTTTTTGTTTTTTCTTTTTTGTATTTCAAATATTTTTATTTTTTACTATGGATGCTATACTTTAAACAACAGACCTTTCATATACACGTATATACATAGATATGCATATATAGATATGTGAAATTTAAACAAAGACAATATAACCTATGCACATAATTCTAAAACAACCTTTTCAAGTTCTTTGTGTCTTTAAAAAAAAGTCACTTTTCACCTCTCCACACTTGTAATCACTAACTTAGAATTTGAATTAATTGGGGCTTTGCCTTTAATTTTTATATATTTGTTTTTCTTATATGCGTATGGGTTTTTTTCTTTTGCCTACACATATACAAATGGGTTTTGTTCATGCAGTGCCTGCAGTGATCAGAGGAGATGCCAGATCCTCTGGAACTGGAATTATAGATGGTTGTGAGCTATCATGTGGGTGCTGGGAACCTAACCCAGATTCTCTACAGTAGCAATAAGGGCTCTTTTTTATTTTTTATTAATTACACTTTATTCATTTTGTATCCCCCCATAAGCCCCTCTCTCCTCCCCTCCCGATCCCACCCTCCCTGCCCTTTCTGAATGCATGCCCCTCCCCAAATCCACTGATAGGGGAGGTTCTCCTCTCCTTTCTGATCTTAGTCTATCAGTTCTCATCAAAAATAGCTGCATTGTCCTCTTCTGTGGCCTGGTAAGGCTGCTCCCCACTCAGGGAACTTCCCAGAGACTCATACTCCAACCAAGGACTATTCACGGAGATAACCTAGAATCCCTTCACAGATGTAGCCCATGCCAGTTCAGCGTCCAAGTGGGTTACCTAGTAATGGGAAGAGGGACTGCCTATGACATAATCTGATTGGCCTGCAAAAAGCTGTTTTAAACTGACAGAGGTGAAGGGTTTATTGGTTAGCGTTATCTACAGGAACAAAACCAATAGAATGTGCATATAAAATGAGACTTATTGGATTGATTTACATGATACAGTCTGAGTACTACAGTATGACTACCTTCATGCTGGGAAGACAAAGAATAGGATTTGAGAGGTTGAATGTGTCTCAGAAGTTCCTCCAACCTGAAACTGAGATCTAATGACTTCTTGGTGAGCTGTTGGCTTTCAGTATGTGTTGGAAGCTGGAAGAAGCTGGATTCTGCTGCCAGCAATGGCCACCGTAGCAGCAGGATAGCAACTGGCTGGTGAGACCCAAAGTGAATGAGGCCAAAGGCAATGATTTTCCTCAAGCTTCCTTAAATCTGGCTGCAATCAGAAAGTATGTTTACAACTAAGGTAAGGTCTTTCTATTTCAGTTAGCCTGGTCTAGAAAATCCCTCACAGGTATGCCCAGCAGCTTGACCCCACATTGATTTCAGGTTTAGTCATGATGACAACCAAGGATAACCATCACAGAAATGGAGAGTTAGGCTTGCATCTTTAATTGAGTTTGGCTCCCACTTTCTCACTACCTTGATGTAATTCTTGGAACAAAATCATTTCTCTATTAAAAGTATTCAACTCTGTTGCAGTCCCAAAAAATTAAACCAGGAAGAAATGTTGGAGGAAATCAAGAAGCCGCCATTATACGATAAAACCTCATATAAGTTTTCACCAGTATCTGTCTCATTTCTGAAGAGTCTTCCCACAAAAGCTTATTTCATCTTTTCCTCTCCTCATTTTGATATACAATCGTCTCTTAGATCACCACCAATTGCCCATACCACATTCAGTAAATCAGATGCCGAGAACATGGCTTACCCCTCCTCCTCCTCTCTCCTATGAAGCCACTTGGTGAGGAAGTGAGACAGATGGGAGTGGCACTGGGAAAGGGTAGAATATTCACTTAGTACCCACTCTATGGAGTTAATTTCTTCCAAGAGGAAAAAGTTTAAAAACGTCACTACATGACATTATTAATATTAGCCTAAGGAAAGCATAACCAGAGAGACAGAATAACAATGTCCGTGAAGAACAGAATCCCATTGTAAAAACAGAAGCAAACAGCCAGCATGCAGCAGCTCTTCAAGGTTCAGGGTGACTTTGAGAATGGCCTCTCCATAATAGAGGGAAATGAAGTTATCAGGAAAGCTTCAGTGTGTCACCAGCAGAGACTGTTAAAATTTAATATGTGCAATGCAAGGAAAATTGAAATTTCTCTGGAAGGGAAAAAGCCAAAGGACAAGTAGAAATGAAACCAGCACCAGGGAAGAGGGGGAGTGGACGTAACCATCACAGCATTCAGAAAGATCCTCTGTTATGAAGAATATGTTTGGGGAGAGGGAACTGTTCCCTATCACTGTGGACCTGTAGGAGTTTACACCTTTCCACAAATGGTTAAGCCAAGCTTACCAGAATAAAAAAGGGGAGACAGAGAATAGCATTCAAAGTATCTAATGTTGCCCTTGCAAAAGGCCCAGACCTGGCTTTTTCCTCATGGCTCTTCCTGGGTTATGGACATGTTCATATTCAGAAGTATGTCACTGATGAAGAAGAATGCTGCAGAAAGCATTCCCGTCATTTGTTAGCCTCTTTGAGAGTTTAGATTAAGATTAAGAGTTTAGGGAGCAGGTTAAGAGTGATTACATTTTTGGCAAAGCCATGTATTTTTTTTGGGGGGGGGGATTTGTTCAGTCATCTCCATTTGGAATAAAGTGGTATCCTCCAGAACTTGCACATGAAGGTTGTTCTGATCCAAGAATTCCTACCATCAACACAGAAGAAGGAATGGGGTAGGAATAGGCTAGGACCCTGCCAGGGGTGAAGGCGAAAAGAAATATATATTTTTTTACATTTAGAAAATAAAGTCAACAGAACAAATGTATACACAAATAATAATATCATAAAATGGTCTAAAAAGAGCCAACAGCATTAATTCATATGATTAAAAACAAAGACTACTTAGTTAGTGGAAAAACACCAAGAGGATTCTAGCCCGTGACCTGCATAAGCATATGGTGTGGTTGAGACTTACTTGTGGCACAATCTGCAAAGAGTTTGGCATCATTTTGGCTACAGAGAAGCAAACACCCTGGAAAACACTGAGGGCTTTACTCAGGGTAGAAAGACTGAAGGGGAAAATAAATATAAAGACAGAGAGTTGCTGGGGACTAAATTGTTAGGTTCGAATTGTCAGTATTGTGATTCAGGAAAAAGTCCATGTAGAATATGCTGGCAATGAAGAGACCAGCTTTGTTGGTCTCTGGACACTACTAGGGCAGGCCAAGAAGAGAGTGAGGGAAAAAACTGAGAAGGATGTCAGATGAAGAGCAAAGCCCTCTGCTTCTAGACATGAAGTGGAGACCAAGTATCTTAGCCAGTGTTTGTATTATTGTGATGAAACACCAGGACCAAAGCACTTTGGGGAGAAAAGGGTTATTTTGCTTATGATTCCACATCATCATCCAGCATTAAAGGAAGTCAGGGCAGGAACCTGGAGGCAAGAGCTGATGCAGAGGCCATGGACCAGTGCTGCTTACTGGCTTGTTCCTAATGGTTCACTCAGCCTACTTTCTTACAGAACCCAGGACCACCAGCTCAAGGGTGTCATCACCTGCAATGGCCTGGGCACGGCCCCATCAATCGCTAATTAAGAAAATACCCTACAGGCTGACCCACAGCCCAATCTTACTGAGGCATTTCTCAATTGAGGTTCCCCTTTTCTCAGATGACTCTAGCTTGTGTCATAGTTGACGTAAAACTAGCCAGCATACCTAGGAAATGGGTTAGGGGATGGGGTGTGTGATGCTGTTCTCACAGCTGCACAAAAGTAAAATATCTAAATGTGTGCTGTGCTCCAAAAAAATCTTCAGAAAAAGAGTGGAATTGAGGGATAGAAAAAGGATATACTCACTGGCTCTTGACTTTTGTCCACCTAGCCAAGGTAAACAAATACCACTCCATATCCTTCAAAGGGACAGGATAGGTTTTTGCTCAATGGTGACATGACTGGAATAATAATTACTTCAATGAAGAGCTCCCAAGAGTTCCATAGCACAGAGTCACCAAGGTAACAGAACCCCAGTTTTGGTTACTTTGTGTCTTTCTCTGTAAAATGAGGAAGAACAGCAGAAAACTTGTCTGGGGATGCCTAACTAGAAGTGTTCTAATCATCCAATGACAAGGTTGTGGAAACATAGAGTGAGGCATTTCTAATTGTCTCAGCAAAGGAGATTCACTGGGGCTTGAGAGATGGCTGAATGGTTAAGTGCATTTCCGGCACAATCATGAGAAGCAGAGAATGGGCCCCATCACTCACCTAACAAGCTGGGCTCTTAATGCCTAGTTTTGTTCCCAACTCTATGGTGAGTGAGCACAACAGGCTTACTGGATTCCAGTCCAGCTGAGAAAAACATAAGCCCCAGGTTCACGGAGAGACCGTTCCTCAGAGACATAGCAGAGATTAATAAAGGGGCACACCCAATGCCCTATTCTGGCTTCCAAACACAAATGTACAGGTGCACATGAGCATGAGTACACACACAGAGAGAGCAGAAGAGAGGCTCTATGCAGCTTATGCTCTCATCTTAGAAGGTGACCTACTTAGTGACCGTACTGCACCATGGAAGGCAGTACAGGTCATGCACCACCTTGCATAAGAGACTGGAGCGAAGACCATGATGATGGGAGGACCACACCTTGACTAGGACTGCCTAATTATGCAAAACCTTGTAGTCAGTTGAAACCTAGGCTACATGTTAAGATCCCAAAGATGGATTGAGAGGGTCCTCACTGGACCCCTTTGCTCCTCTTACCAATATGGCCACATTTACTAAATCTCCTTGGTCTGTTTTACACTATTACTGCTCTTGTCTTTGATTCTTTTGAGGACTGATAGCGGAAGCTAGCCCTTTAGGGTTGCCAGGGCCCAGACTTGGCCTTTCATGCTGTTAATTAACTGGAAAGCAGACAACAGACATTTGTGAATGAAGACCCAACCTTCTCAGCTCCATCGTATCTGCAATGGTTGACAGCTGCAACCTCAGTCTCTACCTCCTTTCCTCTGTACCGTGTTCCTCATATATTGCCTTATATTGCAAACTAAGAGAGCGGCTCTTGTGGGCTGCTGGTGACACATCTCAGAGGAACAGAGATAAGGCCGGACATGCAGCCATGTGTGGTTCTAAAGAAATCCCAGGCTGCGAAGAGGATTCTAGCACAGTCAAGGAAACCAAGTGTTACCTAAAGATTTGAGTTGGGGATGTCAAGATGGAAAGCACGAATCAAAGAAATTACTCCAGGCTGAAGTATCTCTGAAAGAACAAAGAAAACTGCCACAGTTTCGCCTGTAGAGGTGTTGTTTAAAAGCTACCATACCTACATTGGGATTTCTAGATTTCTAAAAATGTCTGCAAACACCCCAGTTTATAACTTCAAACCTTAGTGCAGAGGTTCTAAAACTGGTGGAGAAATTCTGTTTCAAAAATGCTACATTATTTGAAGGGAGGAAAAAAAGAGAACTTTTTATAAACCAACCTACAAAATGACACTTTGAAACAAACTTTTGGAGGCTTGATAAGACCAGGAAAAGAGGCCAGAGTCCTTACAGGCAAGGGCAACAGAAAACTGTAACAGAGTTCTAAGCCACAGAGGTGAGCCCTCTACACTCACATCTGCATGGGATGCCTCAGGCAGAAATTCTAGACACTATTTGCACTGTTTACAAACATGTTCATACTGACCACACACCCATTCTGAACTTCTAGAACCAAGCTCAGTTAAACACACACACAGCATAGATACACAACACACTCACATACCACATACACACCATACACACAGACAACACACACCACACACATACATACCATCCACCACACACACACACACACACACACACACACACACACACACCACACATATTCCATACACACACACACACACACACAATTCTTTCCACACTTGTCTTTGGTTTGAACTCAGATTTCAAGGCTGTTTTCTGCAAGCTCTTGTGGTATCTTAAAAGTAGCATAAAATTTATTTGGGAAGGTCCAACATGGTTCAGGATCTGTGGCTCCTGACCCTGAAAAACCTGTGGAAATCCCAGTTTCAGATATTAAATGACCACATTTCCCTGTAGTGGCCTTCTTTCCAATGGTTTCTTCATCAAAAAGTGAGCACTTGATCTGGGGCAAGATGGCTTAATGGGTAAAACCATTTGCTAAGCAAGCCTGATGGTTTGAGTCTGATCCCGGAATCCATATAAAGGTGGAAGAAAAGAACCACTTCCATATATTTGTTCCCTAAGCTACACACACACACACACACACACACACACACACACACACACACACACATACACACACACATACACACACTCCCCAGGCAGCAGGAATGTCAAGAATAGTTCCTGTTCAAAAGTAGGAAGCTGGACTAGAATCCTCTAATGATTGCCCCTTATACAGGCAATAGTATAAAACCAACATTGGTCCCACCAATGTGCTAGATCTTATAAGAGCTGTATCTGAGACAACGGTACTAAAGGCAGATAGAAAAAGAAGTAGAAATAGAATGGCCAGGTATACACTAATTATATCTTGCAAGTGGCACATACTAAATAGAAGCTAGCAGTACAGAGGACACATTCTAGAAGGATCACCAGGGTAGAGAGGGTCACAGTGTGGGGGGTGGGGAGGAAAGTAAGGAGGAGAGGAGAAAGGAAGAGAGAGATCAGAAAAGAAGAAGAAGGCAAAGAAACATCTCGGTTTGAAAAGTGACTCTCGTGACACATCAAAGGGCACAGCTACCTTATGCAGGCAGCCTGGGCAGAGTGAGAGGTGGAGCCAGTGTCGCAGTCCTCAGCCTGGGACCCACCAAGCATGTGTATCCAGTACCCCTCCATCTGGCTCTGTGGCTCACTGCTTTTGAGGAAAGCTTTATTCCCAGTGGGAAAATATCAGAATATGAAAAAAAAAAAGATTTTTAGAAATTAAAAAATACAAACGCCTGTCAAACAAATAGGGAAGTAAAGCAGAGCTGGCATGTGTCGTTAAGAAAGAATATGCAAATTAAAACTAAAATTCTTACCCCGGGGAGACTCCAGGTGCTTGAGTACCCTGTGATAGCATTCAGTGTAGGAGAGACCCAAATGGCAAGCAGAATGATAACAGTAACTAAAGATCACCAGGCACCTGATGCTCACTGGGTGTCCATCTTACTATTTGACCCTGAAAATAACATGAAGACAGAAGCTCAGCATATTCTTGCCCCAAGAGACAATGAGGAATAGAAACAGTCATCCTCAGGGGCTCAGAGCCTGGGATGCAGTCCATCCATCGCCACAGAGGCCACTAAGAAGCTCAATGAAATGATCCTCAGAGTGGTGTCATTTGTTTATTTTTCTACAGAAGAAAACAGTACCAAACTTTATTAGCATCTAATTAGGAAAAGAATTGACTGTATAAACCAAAAGATAGTTCTAAAATCAATGTTAAAGCAAAGAATCATAGAAAAAGCACAGATGAAAAAGAGTGTTAGTAATGAAAATGTGTTGTGTGGCATATTCATTTTTTTTAAAGATTTGTGTTTAGTCCTGATTGTTCTTCTTGAATTCATAAATGTTCATCATGTGTGTGCATGCCTTGTGTGGTAGAGGCCAGGAGTCAGATTTCCTGGAACTGGCAAAGAGTTTTGAGCTGCCATGGGGCCATGGATACTGAACCCAGGCCCTCTGTAAGAACAGTAAGTGCTCTTAAATTCTGAGCCACCTCTCCAGCCCACAAAGCACATTACTTTATTTTCTCTTAAGATTATAATATAATTACAACACTTCCCCTCTTCTCTTCTTTCCCCTAAACTTTCCCATATGCCCTTCATGCTATCTTTCAAATTTATGGCCTCTTTTCCCACTGTTATCCTATTGTTCGGTTTTTATAAAGTTACTTATATGTTTTCAGGGATGACTATTAAGTACCAGACAATCATTTGGTGTGCTCTTCCTGAGAAAGAACTCCTCTCCAGCTTCTTTCTTTAGTTGCCTAGACTTCTCTGCGTAGGGTTGAGACCTTGTAGACTTACTTTTCCTGTCCACTTTGGCATGTCCACTGGTGTTGTCTTTGTTCGGGAAGTGTTATATTCGGGAAGTGTTGTTGAGACTATGCCTATAGATTTTTATATCAGGAGACACAATCTCACAGGGAGATTCCTGATTCTCTTTTATAATCTTTCCACTTGAGTGTGCACAGAATGTATCTCCTGAACAATTAAATTGACTGAATAATGGTCACCTCAAAGCCATCTAGGTCTTAATCCTTAAGTATAACCATAGGTCATATGGTTAAATCACTTTTCAATCAGCTGAGGATCTTGTTATGGTAGGACTACCCACATTTAAGGAGTCCTGCTATGAATGAAGGAACTGAAAACTGTCTGAGGCCCAGTGACACAGAGGGTCTGCTAAAGAAGGATGGCAGGGATGGGTCTGACACTGTTCAGAATACAAGATGTCAGTCTTGTGAAAACATCACTTTCAGAAGAGAGGTACTTCTCAGCAGAAAACTTGGCTGTGAAAGGAAAGAAAGGAAGAGAAGGTGAGAACTAAAGGTCCTAAAAACACAAAAGAAACTCATGCATTTGGTGAATGCCAGCCTCCACCACTGAGTATTCATTAGAGAAAGTGTACATTTCCACACCAAGAGAAGAAGGAGCTTGAATTAAGGAAATGGGAATGTCAAGTAGACTCACTCTTGAATCTAAAACATCACCTTTTTACTACTGCTCTAGAAAGACAACAATGCACTTCAATAAACAGGACATGAAAGTTGGCATACACAGTGCTATGGTTTGGATGTGAAATGTTCTCCATGGGCTATTGAGTTCGAACAGTTGGCATCCAGGTGGTGATGCTGTTTTGGGAAGTTCTAGAACCTTTAGGGGCATGGAGTCTAGACAAAGAAAGAGGGTTGTCTGGGCATGGGCCTTTAGGTGGCTACCCTGTCCCCAGTTCCACCTTGAGCTTTCTGCTTCCAGAAGACTGACACAATGCAACCAGCTGCCTTGTCCTCCAGCTGCATGCAGGAGCTGTTCTTGATGCCCTGCCTTCTGCACCATGATAGAAAGCCTACTCTCAAACCATGAAGCAAAAATATACCTGATGTCCTTTTAGTTGCTACTTGTTAGACTTGTGTTGAGAAAAGTAATTAAAGCACATAGTAAACTACAGTGAGAAGGAAACAACATAAGAATTTAGTAAGAAATTCAGAACTCTCCTTTTCCAAACATGGGACACTTGCCTCTCATCTTGCACCAGAACTATCTATGAACAAACACACGAAGACACAAAGGCCATCTCAAGAGGTTTCATATGAGAGTGAGATAACAGTGTCCATGGGTCACAAAAGACATTGAAAAAAGACTAGCTTATAAAGGGTACAAAAGAAAATAATTATTTAAAATATAAGGGATATTGATAAAAAGAAAACATAGAGTCAGAATAGTATACACAGAGTAAAGGACAGACTGACCATGGAGACTGAGGTAGCTACAGAGGCAACCAAGATAACCTAGCATACAAACCAAAATTCCAAAAGAAGGGAAGAGAAAAGACTGTACTGATATTTCAAACTATAACCCAACTGAACGTTTTAGAAGATTCACTTTCTATTACTTTTAATTGTAATATGTAATATACACATATGTGTCTGTGTGGAGATGTGTGCACATGAGCACAGGCAAATACAGAAACCAGAGGTATTAAACCCTCTAGAGCAATAGTTACAGGTGGCTGTGAGTAGTAAATTGAACTCTGGACCTGTGCAAGAGCAGCATGCACTCTTAACATCTGTGCCATTACTATAGCCCTTCAGATAAACATGGAAACCAAAGGACTAATGTTTAAAAGGGCCAACTATGTACCTGGAAATATTGACCAAAATTAGCCAACTGTCAGGCATCTCAGTAAACTATATCGCCCAGACTTCCAGACTGACAGAAAAAAAAATTCTTTAACTCCCAAATTTAAAGCCTGGCTATGATACTAGAGAGGAAATGAATTCAGCACGTGGCTCCTCAAGAGAAACATACAAATCCAAACAAAAGCAAAGATATATTTTTTAAAATTCAAGAAAATGTGAGTAAAGACTTTTTATATTCAAAGTAGTATTCAAATTTCAAAGGTATAGAAATGGTTTAAAAAGGCAGGTACAAACTCATTCTTTGAAGTCATAGTCACCTTCATACCTAAACCTCACAAAGACCCAACAAAGAAAGAGAATTTCAGGCCCACCTCTCTTCTGAACATTGATGCAAAAATACTCAACAGAATACTCACAAACCAAATCCAAGAACACATCAAAGATATCATCAAAGATATCACTATGACCAAGTAGGCTTCATCCCAAGTATGCAGGTGTGGATCAGTATATATGGTAATCCATCAATGTGATCCACTGAATAGACAAACTGGAAGGAAAAAAAACACATGATCATTTCCTTAGATGCTGAAAAAGCATTTGATAAAATCCAACGTCATTCATATTTAAAGTCCAGAAGAGATCAGGGATACAAGGTACTTACCTAAATAGAGTAAAGGCAATATACAGCAAGCCTATAGTCAACATCAAACTAAATGGAGAGAAACTTAAAGCAATCCTACTGAAATCAGAAACAAGGCCCACTCTCTCCATATCTCTTCAACATAGTATGTGAAGTCCTTGCTAGAGCAATAAGATAATTAAAGAAGATCAAGGGGACTCAGAGTGGAAAGGAAGTAGTCAAAATAGCACTATTTGCAGATATGATGGTATATGTAAGTGACCCCAAAAATTCTACCAGGAACACCTATCGCTGATAAATACCTTCTGCAAAGTGGCTGGATACAAAATTAACTCAAAAAAGTCAGTAGTCCTCCTATATACAAAAGACAAATGGGATGAGAAAGAAATTAGAGAAACAACACCCTTCACAATAGCCACACCAAAAAAAAAAAAAACCCATAAACTATCTTGGTGTAACTCTAACCAAGCATCTGAAAGACTTGTATGAAAAAAAGTTCAAGTCTCTGAAGAAAGATATAGAAGAAGGTATCAGAAGATGGAAAGATCTTCCATGCTCATGGCTCAGTAGGATTAATATAGTAAAAATTGGCCATTTTACCAAAGGCAAATTTGAATTACAGATTTAAAGGAAAATTGAATTACAGATTCAATGCAATTCCAATCAAATTACCAACACAATTCTTAACAGAACTTGAAAGAAAAATCCTCAACTTCATATGGAATTACAAGAAACCCAGACTAGCTAAAACAACCCTCTACAACAAAATATCTTCTGGAGGTATTTCCATGCCTGATATCAAGCTGTCCTATAGAGCAACAGTAATAAAAACTACATGGTGCTGACACAGAAACAGAATGGTAGATCAATGGAACTGAATAGAAGATCCAGAAAAAAAAAACCCACACATCAATGGATGCCTGATTTTTGAAAAAGATGCCAAAACCATACAATGGAAAAAGATAGAATCTTCAACAAAGGGTGCTCATTTAACTGGAAGTCCACATGTAGAAAAATGCAAATAGTCTCATATCTATCACCCTGCACAAAATTAAAGTTCAAGTGGATCAAAGACCTCAACATAAAACCAGACCACTAAATCTGCTGGAAGAAAAAAAATGGAGAAGAGCCTCAAACTCTTTGGCACAAGAGACAATTTCCTGAATAGAACACCAACAGCTCAGGCTCTAAGATCTATAATTAATAAATGGGACCTCATGAAACTGAAAAGCTTCTGTAAAGCAAAGGACACTGTCAACTGAACAAAATGACAGCCTATAGACTTGGAAAGATCTTTACCAACCCTCAAAAGAGGGCTAATAACCAAAATTTATAAAGAACTCAAGAATTAAATGCCAACAAACAAAGTAATCCAACTAAAAAATGGGATACAGAGCTAAGCAGAGAATTCTCAACAAAGGAATATCAAATGGCAGAGAAACACTTAAAGAAATGCTCAACATCCCTAGTCATCAGGGAAATGCAAATCAAAACAACTCTGAGATTCCATCAGAATAGCTAAGATCAAAACCTCAAGTGACAGCACATGCTGGAGAGGATGTGGAGAAAGGAGAACACTCCTCTGTTGCTGGTGGGAATGTAAACTTGTACAAACACTTTGAAAATCAATCTGGTACTTTCTCAAAAAATTGGGAATAGCACTACCTCAAGATCCAGCTATACTACTCCTGGGCATATATACCCAAAAGATGCCCCATCATTCAAAAAGGACATTTGCTCAACTGTGTTCATAGCAGCTTTATTTGTAATAGCCAGAATCTGGAAACAACCTAGATGCCCCTCAGTGGAAAAATGGATGCAGAAATTGTGGTACATCTACACAATATAATACTACTCAGTTCTTAAAAACTAGGCAATCATGAAATTTGAAGGCAAATGGATGGAACAAGAAGAGATCATCCTGAGTAAGGTAACCCAGAAAAAGAAACACAGGCATGGTATACACTCACTTATAAGTGGACATTAACCATATAATATAGGACAGCCATCTACAAACCTAAAGAAACTAAACACTAAGAAAGACCCCAGGGAGGATGCTTAAATCTCACTCAGAACGGCAAACAGGACAGACACCAGAAGAGGTGGAAGAGAGGAAACAGGATGGGAGCCTACTATAGAGGGTCCTCTGAAAGGATCCACCCAACAGGGGTTCGAAGGATGCTGAGACTCAGGGTCAAACTTTGGGCAGAGCGCAAGAAGTCTTACAGAAAAAGAGAGGGGTGGGAATAGAGGGACATTGAGGGGATGGGAGCCCCACAAGGAGACAAACAAAACTAAAAAATCTGAGCCCAGGGGTCCTGCAGAGACTGATGCACCATTGGAGGACCATGCATGGAGAGGACCTAGACCCCCTGCTGAGATGAAGCCTTTTGGCCGCTCAGTCTCCGTGTGGATCTCTGAGCGAGGGGACCAGGGGCTGCCTCTATCATGAACTCAGTTGACTGCTCTTTGATCATCCTGATGATGTGGCCTTGCCAGGCCATGGAGGAAGAGGATGCAGGCAGTCCTGGTGAGACTTAGCAAGCTATGGGCAGATGGCAATAACGGAGAACTCCCCAATTTCAGTGGACCAGGGGAAGGGGATGAGGGGAAGAGGGAAAGAGGATGGGAGTTTAGAGAGGGGGCTTCAATCGGGATATATAATTAATAAATTGTGAAGAAAAAAATTAAAATTAAAAAATAAAAGTGCAGATACTCCATTATATAGCAATTGATATGTAACATAAGATATATAGCATAAAATCTTCTCTTGAACACTCGTCCAACAAAGGACAACTAGAAAAAAATGACAAAGACATCTGGTGGGCACTAGTTTATTTAATATATGTTTAAAGACTAAGGCAATTATGAGGAGTTCTGCAAAGATGGCTCAGCTGTGGGTTCGCTAGCCGACAACCCAGACTCGGCTCCCAGCATCCCCCTTGGGTGGCTCACAGCCATTTGTAATACCAGTTTGGGGAAACCACTGCTCTCTTCCCGTCTGTCTGGGCACTCCTTGCATGTAGTGCACATAAGCATTTACAGGAACATGCTCTTGCACATAAATAAAAATAATGGGAAGTGTAAGAAAAATTTAGAGAGACAAGTGCAAAGATAGAGAAATAATATAAAGCTATTGCAATAATAAATAAAGAGCTAAAAACAAAACAAAACCCTAAATAAACATCCAGAAAGTAAACAGATAACCTTTTTTTTTTTTCAAAAATGGGAGAAATTTTACCTTAATTGAATTATTTTGTTGCTTAAAGTTTTAGTGGGTTGCATGTCTGACACATGCATGTGCACCACATAAGTTATAGAACCCCTGGAACCAGAGGAGGGCATCAGATCTGCTGGAGCTGAAGTTACTGGCAGCGGTGAAGACGATAAAGCACTCAACCATCTCTGACTGGAGCCACCTGGAGCCACTGGAGCCACCAGCCCTGAGAAGTTTCATTTATCATTTTTTTAAAATCACAAATCACATATCTGGTATAGTTTTAATACCTAGAATACATAAAGAATTAAATATATATATATCTTGGGTAGAATTTTCTGAAAGAGGGAAGAATAACCAGTAGGCACCTGAGCAGATTCTCAATGCCATCATTCCTTAGACAAAAGGGAAAACCAGCCCATCATGGTTACACATTGGCTACAATTATAAACAAGAAGGAGGACCCTGGGTAAGATGATCCATCCTCACTCAGAAAGGCAAATGGGATAGACATTGGAAGGAGAAAACAAGAAACAGGACAGGACAGGAGCCAACCACATAGGGCCTCTGAAAGACTCTACTTAACAGTGTATCAAAGCAGATGCTGAGACTCATAACCAAATTTTGGGCAGAGTGCAGGGAATCATATGAAAGAAAGGGGAGTTAGTAAGACCTGGAGGGTACAGGAACTCCACAAGGAGAGCAACAGAACCAAAATATTGGGCACAGGGGTCTTTTCTGAGACTGATAACTCCAACCAAGGTCCATTCATGGATATAACCTAGAACCCCTGCTCAGATGTAGGTCATGGTAGCTCAGTATCCAAGTGGGTACCCTAGTAAGGGGAACACAGACTGTCTCTGACATGAACTTAGTCATGTCTTGACCACCACCGGGAGGAGCAGCCTTGACAGGCCACAGAGGAGGACATTGCAGCCAGTCCTGATGAGACCTGATAAGCTAGGGAGAGATGGAAGGGAAGGAGGACCTCCCCTATCAATGGACTTAGAGAGGGGCATAGGAGGAGATGAGGGAGAGAAGGTGGGATTAGGAGGGATTGAGGGAGGGGGCTACAGCTGAGATACAAAGCAAATAAAATGTAATTAATGTAAAAAAAAATAAAAAAAAATACCATTTGGGCCTGGATGTAGAGAAACCTTGGGAAATTTGGCAGTGTGGTAGGCTCTTTTCACTGCGTACTTAGCAGAGTAGCAACTAGACTAAGTCAGGGAAGGCTGCCCAGCAGAGGATGGTAGGTGGATCCGTAGAGCACGGGTATGCATGGATTGGCAGGAAGGGCTTTGAGGAGGTAGAGTTTCTGGCCAGGGCTAAGGGGTAGGGACAGGAGTTGCTGGTGTGGGCCTGGCGGCCTCTCCTCCACCTATGTCGGGCACCTTTATCTCTCAGGAGCACTGCTGGCTTGCAGTTCATCACACAGTGCTCATGGTTTAGCCTTCCCTTCATCCCTGAGACCTTTGGCAAGTGACAGCGTGCCGTAAAATACCCAGTTCAGTGGCAGGAAACACAGTGGCTCTTCATACACGCAGGGTCTCTCTGCAGCCCTGTGCTGATCACACAGCGCATCAGCGCTAACACCTAGGTAAGAAGCGTAGGTGGCTGGTCCCACCTTCAGGATTCCTGATTCAGAATTAGAATCTGCATTGCATTTCTAATGAGTCCTTAGGGACTGGGGCTGCTTCTGCTTCGGGGCTAGCACAGGGAACTACACTGACAAGACAGCATTGGTGCATGTGAACCTGTGATCTTACTACAGTGCACACTGCGGACTCCCAGGTTCAGGGGCCCGAGAGCCTGCTTTTCCCACACCCTTCCAGCAAGTGTGATCAGAGGACGTTGCGCCAGGTCCAGTGAATGTGTTTTTAAAGCCCAGCTGTACTATGGAATCATACAGGAGGGAACTAAAATTCTCCACACCTTAGGTCCCCTCCAGAGAGAGCAATTCTATCAGAATTTCTGGGGAGAGGCCTGGAGTTAAAAAGCTTTGTGTTTCCAGTGTACAGTGAAGGGACTGTTTCTCTGTCAGCTCCTCCCACGTGAAAAAAGTGCATGCCATTTCTCTAGTCCTCCATCATGCATGTGCGTGTGTGTTTGTGCATGCGTGCCTGTGTGCATGTGTGAGAGAGAGACAGACGGGCAGACAGAGAGAGAGAGAATTTGATTGTGCTCCCAGGGCAGCTTGTATGCAGAGGTGTCTTACTTTCCTATTGCTCAGAAAAGGCACCATGACCAAAGCAATTTATAAAAGAAAGTTTATTGGGTGTTTGCTTAAAACTTCTGATTTTCTGGGGATATAGTAGTTTTTAAACTTTTATTTATTTAAATCACTTTACAGCCTAATCCCCCTCACTCCTCTCCTCCTAATCCTGCCTTCATGCCTCCTTCCCCCCATTCCCCTCTCTCTTCTCAGTGAAGGGGTGGTCCCTAAGGGGTACCAACACACCCTGGCACCTCAAGTTACAGCAGGACTAAGGATATGCTCTCCCCCTGAGGTCAGACCAGGCAACCCCGCTAAGGGAAAGGGATCCAAAGGCATTGGATTTGAAACCACAAAGTGTGCTCTCAGTGATACACCTCCTCCAACAAAGCCCAGCCTCCTATTCTTTCTCAAATGGCTTACCCAGAGAGGACCGAGCATTTAAGCATAGGAGCTCTGGGAGCCATTCTCATTCAAACAGAGGGTAGCCATTTCTCCCTTCCACTGTGTTCAACAGAGTCTCTTTTTCACTATGATTCCTGGGCTAGCCTGCCTCTGGCCTTTTGGAGTTGATCCCATCTCTGCTTCTTTTCTTGCCTTAGTAGCCCAAGATTGCAGACACATCCAGATTATGTGGGTCCTGGGGCTCTGAACTCAGATCCTCACATATGCCTTGGCGGGCATTTTACCCATTAAGCCACCTCCTCCGCCCTTACAGTCCTATTTCTGCAAATGGATTTACTACTTTTCACACTTTAGATTTAAAAAAGGCGGCACTCAGTGCTCTCCCTTCTGTAGTTCAAAGCAAAAGGTCTTGCTGGCAAGAGCCTTTAATCCCAAGGCTCAGGAGGCAGAGGTAGAGGCAGATGGATATCTCTGTGAGTTTGAGCCAGCTTGGTCTATAAAGCAAGTTCCAGGCCATCCAAGGCTATCTTTTGAGACCTTACCTCAGCAAAACATAAAAACAGCAAAACCAAAAAGAAAAAGAAAAAAAAAAAAGAACACCCAACAAACCAACCAATCAACCAAACAACCAACCAACCAAAAAAAAAAAAAAAAAAAAAACCCTAAAGAAAACAACAACAAAACAAAACAAATCTCCAAACAATTAACTAAAGAAAAGACAACACTAAAAAGCACCCAACCAGTGAAAAAAACAAAAGAGAAGGGACCGAGGTGCAGAATATCTGAAGAGTAGAGGCCATGTAAACAGAATCTATGCTATGCCATGTTCATGGTGTTGCCAGGCATATACATGCTCAGCAAGCTCTCTGGTCCATCATCTTTGTTCAGTGATTCCATGACTCATCTGCATGTTGGCCTAACATGTTGGAAAATTTCTCCTTCTTTCTGTCTCACTCCCGAGTCCTTCACTAGGTATATGACTGTTTCTATTTTCTTCACTAACAGATGCATTTCAACAATGCTTTTTCATAATAAAATCATACAGAAATGATGAATGATGAGACCATGGACCCTAGAAAAGAACATACTATTTCCATTTCACTAAACCAATATAATTTCTTTTTTTGTTTGTTTTATTGAAAATAAATATTTTTGTCTCACATAATATATCTTGATTAGGGTTTCTCTTCCCTCAACCTCTCCAAGTTCCCCCATCTTGTCCCCCATAGAGATCCACCCCCTTTCTGCCTTTCATTAAAAAACAAACAGGCTTTGAAGGGATAATGATAAAATAAAATATCATAAGACAAAACAAAAACTAACATGTTGGACTTGGATGAAACAAACAAACAGAAGGAAAGAGAAGGCCCAAGAATCAGAGGCGCATCATCTGCACACTCAGAAATCCCATAAAAAATAAAATTAAAAGTGCTAAACCGGGAGCCCTAATGTATATGCAGAGGACCTGGTGCAGACCTGTGCAGGCCCTAAGCATGCTGCCTCAGTCACCTACCATGCGAGCATCTACCATAAATGGATTTAGAGGACTTTGTTTCCTTGGTATTCTCCATCCCATCTGACTCTTAACAATCTTTTGTCTGTCTTCCTCTTCTTCCACGAGGGTTCCCAAAGCCTTGAAGGGAGGAATTTGATAGAAACATCTCATTGATGGTTAGCTGTTCCTAGGTATCACACTTTCTGCATAATGTCTGGCTGTGGGTCTCTGTATTTGTTCTTCTCTCCTGCACAAGGAATCCCCTGCACAAGGAAACTTCTTTGATAATGACTGATGTTGGTAGGAATCATTTTATTGCTATGTTCTTTTTTTAGAACCATTGTATTCGGGTTTATGGGCTTTGTATCTCCAAATTCTTGGTCACCCAAGCAGTGTCATGGATGGGTTCCATCTCATGGAGAGAGCCTTAAATCAAATCAGATATTGGTTGGTTACTCCACAAGTTTTGTGCCAAGGTTGCATCAACATACCTTCCAGTTAGGATGCCATTGTAGATCAAAAGGCCTCAGGCTGAGTCAGAGTTTACATTTCTCCTTCGGGAACCTGCAGAGTTTCTTCCTGTACCAAAGATGCTAGCATGTAGGGGTAGAGGCTCTATGGTAGCACTGGCTTGGCTTCTCTGTGTTTGATGGGTTATATAGGTACGGTCTTTAGCAATGAGGTCTTGCCTTCTGTTTAAGGAGTTGTTGGCAACAGATTTGGTTGTTTGGGGATTATCATAGAACCACTATGGCCAACATCTCAATTTGATACAACCCAATCTGAGACTGGAAGCTTCATTTGGAGACAATGGTCAGTTGGTGCTCTGTCTCCTCCATTATTTTGGTCATTTCATTTAGGTTACCTTCATGCATGTATATTTTAGGAAGCTTCTACTGTGTTAGGTTTTCATACTGCCCATCCAAAGGCCCTTAATTTTAGCTGTCTCTCCCTGTATTCCCCCCCTTGTCCTCATCATCCCTCCTCTTCTCCACTTGGTCTTTTTCTTCTGTTGCCCCATCTCATAATTATTTATTCTACTTCCCTTTCCTAGAGAATCTATCTGTGCCTCTCCCTTCCTTACTCTATACTCTATTCTGTTGTTTTACAGATTGTACCTTAGTTATTATTGGATTAATAGCTAATAGCCACATAAAAGTAACATACCATATTGGTCTTTTTGGGTCAGAGGTACCATGTAACAGGGCTCTAGACCTTAGTACAACTGACTCCATGATGGAAGAATCATTCCAGCATAAAATTCAGCACCACCTGCTAAAGCAAAAAACAAAACATAATTTATCTAAGTCCATAATTTGGGGAAAGTCTCTAAATGTACTAACTTTGCTTTTAACCAATGTAGTTCTCTTTTTGTTAACTAAGAATATAGTATTTGTCTTAAAAGCTCACTCTGAGAGTGGCTCTGGGCTACACTGGGCTCTCTAGCACCAGGTACAGTCACTGGCTATCGATTTTCTCTTGGCTTAAGCCCATGTCTGTGTGGTTTTTGGTGGACACCCTACAACATAACCTCACTCAGGATGATTTTTAAGTAGTTCTATCCATTTACCTGCAAGTTTCAAGATTTCTTTCTTTATTTCAATTTTCCAAGTAATACCTCACTGTGTAAATGTGCCACACTGTCTTCATATATTCTGATGTTGAGGAATATCTAGCTTGTTTCCATTGTCTAGCTATTATGAACGGGGCAGCAATGAACATGGTTGAGTAAGGGTCTTAGGTTGAAGTGTATAGGGGATATACTGAAAGTGCTATAGCTGGATCTTGAGGTGGATCAATTCTCATCTTCCTGAGGAACTGCAGCATTGACTTCCATAGTGGCTGTACAAATTTACACCCCCACCACCAACGGTGGAGTTTTCCCCTTGCTGACACTTGCTTTATTGATATTAGCCATTCTGACTGAGATATTATGAAATCTCAAAGTAGTTTTGATTTGTATTTCCCTGATGGCTAAGGATGTTAAATATTTCTTTGTTTCTCAGCCATTTGTGGTTTGGATATGTACCCCAATTTCAAATTGGGTTATTTGTTTTCTTGATATCTATGTTTTTTTTTTTAATTCTTTATACATTTTGGATATTAAACTTCTATTGGATGGGTAGTTGGTAAAAAAAAAAAAAAATCTTTTCCCATTCCGTACATTGATGCTTTGTTCTAATGACAGTGTCCTTTTCAGTTTTATGAAGTCCCAATTGTTAACTATTGATCTTAGTGCCTTTGTTAATGGTGCTCTGTTTGGAAGGTCTTTTCCTGTGCCAGTGTATTCAAGGATATTCCCCACTATCTCTTGTGTCAGATTCAGCATATCTGGTTTTATGTTGTGGTTTGATCCATTTGAAGTTGAGTTTTGTACAGGGTGATAAGTAAGGACCGAATTGGATTATTTTACAAGCAGCCATGTAATTTGATGACCAAGATGTTGTCCTTTTTCCATTTTATATTTTTCATTTCTTTATTTAAAATATTAGGTGTCCATAAATGTTCAGATTTATGTCTGGGCCTTCAATTTGACTCCATTGACCAATGTGTTTATTTCTGTGCTAATACCATTGTTTTTATTAATATAGCTCTGTAGTATAATTTGAGATGAGGGATGGTGATACCTCAGGAGTTCTCTTATTATTGAGTATTATTTTAGTTACCCTGAATTTTAGTTACCCATGTAAAACTGAAATTTTTCCTTTTATAGTCTGTGAAGACCTGTGTTAGAATTTTATTGGGGAATGCATTGAATCTATAAATTGTTTCTGATAGGATGGCAATTTTTATTATGTTAATTCAACAGAACCCTGAGCATGGGAGATCTTTCCATCTTCTGATATTGTCTTCAGTTTCTTCAGTGACTTGTAGTTTTTGTTACACAAGTCTTTTACTTGCTTGGTTAGAGTTACCCCAAGATATTTTATATTATTTGAGGCTATTGTGAAATGTTTTGTTTCCCTGATTTCTTTCCCACTCCATTTGTCATTTGTGTGTATGAGGGCTACTGATTTTTTTCTGAGTTAATCCTGTATTCAGCCACATTGCTGAAACTGTTTATCAGCTATAGAAGTTTCTGGTAGGAATTTTTGAAATCACTGATGTATATTAGCATATCCTCTGCAAATAAAGATACTTTGATTTTTCCAATATGTATCCATTAATCTTCAGTTGTCTTATTGTTCTAGCTAAATCTCGGAGCACTATATTAAATAGATATGGAGAAGAGAGTATACATCCTTGTCTTATTCCTGATGTTAGTGGAATTGCTTTGAATTTCTCTCCATTTAAGTTTTTGTTGGCTATAGGTTTGCTGTATATTGCCTTTATTGTGTTTAGGTATGTCCCTGTATCCCTAATTTCTCTAGGACTATTATTGAGAAAGGGTGTTGGATTGTTTTTTTTTCAAAGGCCCATGCTGCATCTAATGAGATGATCATGTGGTTTTTATCACTCAGTTTGTTTTTATGATGATTACGATTATTGATTTACATGTGTTGAACCATCCCTGCATCTCTGGGATGAAGCCTATCATCATTTTGATGTGTTCTTGGGTTCTGTCTGCAAATATTCTATTGATAATTTTTGCATTTATGTTTTTAGAGGAAATTGGTTTGTAATTCTCTTCCTTTATTGGGTATTAGTGTAGCTTGGGTATTAGGATAATTGTGGACTAATAAAATAAACTCCGCATTAGTAGAGAGTGTGCCTTCTGTTTCTATTTTGTGAAATAATTTGAGGAGTATTGGCATGACTTCTTCTTTGAATGTCTGGTAGAATTCTGTGCTAAAACCATCTAGCCCTGGGATTTTTGTTTGTTTGTTTGTTTGGGAACGTTTTAATTACTACATCTATTTCATTGGGAGTTACAGGCCTATTTAAGTTGTTAATCTGAGCTTGATTTAACATTGTTAAGTGGTATGTATTGAGAAAATTATCAGTTCTCTTAGATTTTTCCAATTTGGTGGCGTACAGGTTTTTAAAGTCTGTTCTGATGATTCTCTGGATTTCCTAGGTGTCTGTTGTTATGGCCCCTTATTTATAATTTTGTTAATTTGGATATTCTTTCTCTGCCCTTTAGTTAATTTGGATAAGAGTTTATTAATAATTGATTTTCTTCAAAAAGCAGGCAACTTAGTCCATGTCAGAGATAGCCCTCACCTCTCTAACTAGTGGGCCAATATGAAGCCTAAGATGCCCATCAGACTTATCTTCTTGGGGCCTGTGCATTGTATGTCTATCCTGTACTTTATGACTAAAATCGGCTTATAAGTGAGTATATACCATGTGTGTCTTTCTGGGTCTGTGTTACTTCATTCAGGATGATCTTTTCTAGTCCTATCCATTTGCCTGCAACTTTCATGATTTCTTGTTTTTAATAGCGGAGTAGTATTTCATTGTGTAAATGTACCACAGTTTCTTTATCCATTTTTCAGTTAAGGGCCATCTAGATTCTTTGCAGTTTCTGGCTAGTATGAATACAGCTGCTATGAACATGGTTGAGCAAATGTCCTTGTTGTATGGGGGAACATCTTTCGTATGTATGCCCAAAAGTGGTATAGCTGGGTCTTGAGGTATGGCTATTCCCAGTTTTCTGAGAAAGTGCCAGACTGATTTCCAAAGAGGGTTTTGATTACTTCCCCCTGATGGGACTTCCCTACCAGGCCACTGGAGAGAAAGACGAACTCCGGCCTCATGTGAATAGATGAGCTGAGGAGCCTAGGTACGGGGCTCCTCTGTTATGAGGAATAGGAGAGAAGGGATGCAGGAGGGATGTGGGACTGGGAGGAGAAGAGGGAGGAGCCAATGGCCGAGATGTAAATTGAATTAATAAAAAAATACATATGAAAAAAAATAATTGATTTTCTTAGAGAACCAACTCTTAATTTTGTGTAGTGTTTTTACATGTTTGTTTCTACTTTATGTCTTTCAACTCTGAGTTTGACTATTTATTGCTCTCTGCTTCTTTTGGGTGTGATTTTTTTCCTCTTTGTTCTAGAGATTTTAGATGTGCTATGAAGTTACTCGTATGAGATCTCTGCAATACTTTTATGCATGCACCTAGTACTATGAGCTTGCCTCTTAGAATCACTTTCATTGTGTTCCATAAGTGTGGGTATTTTATGTATTCATTTGAACTCAAATTTAGGAAGTCTTTAATTTCTTTCCTAATATCTATCTTGACCCATTTTTCATTAGTAGAGAGTTGCTCAGTTTCCTTGAGTTTGTAAGCTTTCTATTGTTTCTGTTGTTGTTGATATACAGCTTTAATCCATGGTGATTGGGTAGCATGTAGGGAGTTATATGAAATTTCTTGTATCTGTTGATACTTGCATTGTGTCCAACCAAGTCTGTGGTCAATCAATTTTGAAGAAAGTTCCATGAGCTGCTAAGAAGAAGGTATATTCTTTTGTGTTTGGGTGAAATGTACTGTAAATATCTTTTAGGTCCATTTGGTTTGTAACCAGTTAGCTCCCCCATTTCTCCTTCTAGTTTTTGTGTGGATGATCTGTCTATTGGCAAGAGTGGGAGAGTCAGGTACTGAAGTCTCCCACTATCAGCATGTGATGGTCAATACGGCTGCCCACATATTTAGTTGTGTACATGCTGAAAATTTCAATGTCCTTTTGTTGTATTTTTCCTTTGATGAGTATGTAGTGTCCTTCCCTTTCTCTTCTGATTGGTTTTGGTTTGAATTCTATTTGGTAGATATCAAAATGACCATACCATCTTGTTGTTTAGGTCCATTTTTAAAAAAGTATTTTTTCATCTTTTCTATCCAAAGTGATGCCTATCTTTGAAGTTTAAGGTATGGTTTTTGGATGGAACAGAAGGATGGACCCTTTTTTGTATCCATACTGTTTACCTATATCTTTTTATTGTGGAAATAAGACTTCTGATTTTGAGAGATTAATGATTGATGTTTGTTGATTGCTGTTATTTTGTGTTTGTTGTATGTGCAGGTGTGGGTACATGTGCCTCTGTGTGTATGTGTTTCTTCCGTTTTGATATGCTGATCTGGAATTACTTAGTTCTTATTGACTTATAGTATGGTTAACCTTTAGGTTGAAGTTTCCCTTCTAGTGATTTCTGGAAAGCTGATTTTGAAGATGTTGATAAATTTGGTTTTATCATGGAAAGTCTCCATCTATTGTAATTGAAAGTTGTGCTATGTATAGTAATCTAAGTTTCCATATGTGGTGTCTTACAGTCCATAGAACATCTGTCCAGGCCCTTCTGACTTTTAGTTTCTCCACAGAAAAGGTAGGTTTTATTCTAATAGGTCTGACTTTATATGTTACTTGGTCTTTTTCCCTTGTAGGTTTCTTTGTTCTGTATATTTACTGTGTTATTGTGTGCCAAGGGGGCTTTATTTTCTGTCCCAGTCTGTTTGGTGTCGGTATTCTTCATGTACCTTTATAGGCATCTCCTTCTTTAGGTTAGGAGGATTTTCTTCTGTGATTTTATGCCTCTGACCTGGGCTTATTCTCCTGTCTCTATTCATATTATTCTTAGATTTGGTCTTTTTATAGTGTCCCAGATTTCCTGGATGTTTTGTGCCAGGACAGTTTTAGATTTAACATTTTATTTGATAGAGATATCCATTTTTTTTTCTTGTCTTCAATGCATGGGATTTACTTTTCGTCTCGTGTATTCCTATGTTGCTGAGGTTTCTGTTAGAGTTACTGAATCTTTCATATACAGATTTCCCTCAGTATGTGTTTTCTTTATTGATTCTTTTTCCACTTTCAGGTCTGGAACGGTTTTATTTATTCCTTTCACTGTTTGTGTTTTCACTGATTTCTTTAAAGGATTTATGCATTTCCTCTGTTAAAGACCTCTATCATATTTATAAAGGCTATTTTAAGATCTTTCTCTTGTGCTTCAGCTATGTCACACTTTTCAGGGCCTGCTATGGTAGGGTAACTAGGCACTAGTGGAAACATGGTGTTCCGGATATTGTGTTTTTTATGCACGGAATCTGGGTTTGGGAAGACTGTAATTCTAGGTGATGAAAATTGGTCTTCTTTTCGTTGAGTGGATGTTTTTATTCCTTGGTTTTGTTGCCCTCTGTGGTTCTTAGGTGAGAGTGGTGGCTGTGTGGTGCATGGTAGGCAATTCTCCTTGGAACCTGATAGATGTGTACACTGGAGGTTTCAGGTAACACATATTTCTGGGTTTTGGGGAGCTGACACTTAGGAATGAGGATGGGGATAGGAGAGGGAGATTGAGGAGGTACAAGGTGGAAGGAAAGCAGGGTGTTCCATCAGGACCTGCTTAGTCCCCTGGGAATAGGGACTGGGAGTGAATAGAAGCTGAAGCAGATGGTCTGCTACAGAGCTGGAGATGACACTTGGGGACTGAACTTGGAGGAATGAAGGGAGAGCTGAAGATCTGCAGTTCTGTAGTTAGTCTAACACTTTGATGGCCTAATTGGCCTGAGGGTTCCCAGGAAATGGCTATGGATTTGGAGGCTATGGTACAGCAAAAAGTGGGGGGAAGGAAGTTTGTAGGGGAATTTTATGTGACTTCCTGCAGAAGGCAGCAGAGATGAGCAGGGGCAGCTGGAGGTGGTCTGCTGCAGAGGTTTAGGGATTGGACTGGAAGGAGTGGAGACAGATTTGAACACCTGCAATTAGCCTTTCAGCTTCTCTGGTTGGAGTGACCTGATGGCTCCCACCTCATTTCAACACTTACATCAGCCTCTCATCCTGTCATGGACTGACCATCCTTCTCTTGTTCCTCATATCATGGCTCACAGCCCTTGACAGCTAGCTACCGCTTTTGCACACTCTGCCATGTGAATGTGCCAGTTTGTAGACAATTAACTCCATTTATCCTTGCTGGTGTCACAAGGACATTTGTGATGCAGAGACTCGCGCCTCTGCTTTGGAAACCCAATGCATAAATGAGACCCACAAGTGTTTGGTGGCAGTATCACTAGGCTTGAGTTTTCTGCAGCTGGAAATGAGAGACTTTCTGCCCTATGTAGTTACTACTCTAAGGAACTCAAAGTCCTAACTTGCCCCAGGTTCATTGTTTTTAAATAAAGAGTAAGTCACACCCAGCAATTTCATGTGACATTGTTAATCTGCCCCATTTCTTTGCCTGATGAGATCTTTTTGAAGCCCAATTCTGTCCATTAGTATAATCATTCTTTTTCAGCTTCATGACATACCCATTTTTCATAAACTTGTCTCTGTAGCTTCTGCCAAGTTATTAATTAAAATGTTGAACAGATGGGGCCAAAGGCAAGCTTTGTAGTGGGACACGCGGAGATGCATCTCCGCGCTATTGCCGATCCTTTAATTAGTGTGGTTTATATGGCTCCACCCCCAACAACGATGAGTGTGGATTGTACTCACGTTGCTGCAGGGTTCTGCATTAAAGAGCATGTTAATGCCCTCAAAATCCTGATGTTCCATTTACTGCATATGTCTAGTCTACTGGCCTTACAGAACAGAAACTGGAGTCTAATATAATTTCTTCTTCAGAGCCCATTCTGACTTCCAATAATTATTGCTTGCTTTCTGCCTAAAGATATGCACAGAGTGAAATTCAAGTTTACTGGTCTACAGTATAGAAAACTAACCCTTTATGTGTGCCTGCATCTGTATGTGTACATCTTACTTTCCTATGAGCACACATATGTGTGTGGGAGCACATGGAAGATGGGTGACTACCTTCAAGAACACTGTCAACTGCCCTGGTATGTTGTCTTTTATTGGCCTGGAACACACCAATCAGTTTTACATAAGCTGCCAGTCGAGCTGCAGGGATCCTCCTGTGTTCTGTCTTTGTAATGCTGGGACCACAGATACACATATTTCCATGCTTCATTAGTTACTTTCTGATGGCTGTGATAAATCACCATAACCAAAAGCCACCTATTAGTTTATTTTGGCTTAGGGTTTCATAGGAATAAGAGTCCATCATAGTTGGTAGCCATGACAGGAAGCTCAGGCATAGTAGCAGGAGCAGCAAGCTCAGAGTGCACACTTCAACCCGAAGGGTTGCACAAAGCGGAGGTTAACAAAGAAGCAGGGTGAGGTTACACACTCTCAAAGCCTGTCCACATTTATGTGTTTCCTTCAATAGTTACACTTCCTGAGCCTCCTAAAACAGTACCACAAACTGAGGGCCAAGTTCCCAAATGCCTAGCTAATAGGGGGTGTTCCTCATTCAAACCCCTACATTTCAAACCACATTCTGAGCTCAGGTCTTCCTGTTTGTGAAGCAAGTGATTTACTGGCTGAGCCATCCCCCAGACATATACCTTTAGATATTTTCTTTAATATTTCTCCTTGCTTATCACTGTCAAGGAAGAAAATCAAAATGGAGTAGCATTAGAGCAAGGAACTAATATTTGGGAAGCCATGTTAACCAGACTGTGGAAAGTTTGTTGGGTACACCTTTGAACTGGGCTGTAGACATGCTCACACCCACGTGTAAGCTGGCCTTTACTATAGTTAACCTCTGCCCTCCTTCCCCACACTTCATAGAGAAGGAACCCACCCCTAATCCTTTAGGTAACAAAATGGCTTAACTTTTGTCAGCATGGGTCCAAACTTCCAAATCCCTGTGGTTTAAAACTCCAAACACAGCCACCATCTTGCAGCAAAATTTCAAGATTGCTTGATTGTGTTTTTCTGGATTTCTGTCCCAAATAAATGCTGTTTCTTTGTTCTTATACCAGGTTTTGTTCTTGGTTGACAAAAATTTTCCATATGATTTGAGAGTGATTCACCTGTCCCTCTGGATGTCTCTTCCAACACCGCTTCAGAGAATTAATTTAGGGATGTAACAGAAATTCTACCTGCGCCTTACAGTATCTTAATTAGACCTGAGTTTTAGTCTACTCCTAGGAATGTTCTTAAAATGATCTTTGTAGTCCCTGTGGTTCTCATGTTATTAGCTGTGTAACATAGAGAATAAAACAGACATACAACTGCCACAGGAGGACAGGCAGCCATGCAATGTGTCACTCTTGTCTGAGCTTCTCACTTTAAATAAGGACTTGAAACAGAAGCTGGGGGATGCAGAAGCTCAGCCCCTCTTTATTCCAGGGAGTTTTAGTTCTAGAGCTGCTTAACATAGAAGCTTTGACCTCTCCAAGGTGCTTTTGTTTGTTTTAACAGGATGCAAACATCCTACTGTGACATTGTTTCCAATACTCAGAAGTTAAGGTGGAATCTCATTTTCTAAACCAATAGATGTGTTGGCTTGAATAGGTTTGGCTCCCACAGACTCATGTGTTTGAACCCTTAGGGACTGTGGCACTATTAGGAAGTGTGGCCTTGTTGGAGTAGGTGTAGCTTTGTTAGAGGAAGCATGTACTCTGGGGGCAGGCTTTGAGGTCTTCTATGCTCAAGCTCTGCCCTGTGTGCAACACAGTCCCCTTTTGCTGCCCTCAGATCAAGATGCAGAGCTCTCAGGTCCTCCAGCACCATGTCTGCCTGATGCTGCCATCTTTTCCACCATGATGATTATGGACTAAACCTATGAAACTGTAAGCCAGTCTCAATTGAATGTTTTCCTGTATAATATAGAGTTGCCATGGTCACGGTGTCTCTTCACAGCAATGGAAACCCTACTAGGACAATAGACCTCAATTTTCACCCTAGGCTTTCTTAGGGAGAAAAGGTACGTGCTAGCCACAATACAGCAATGCTATGGAGTTGATCATCTGCATTTTAGGATAGATTAACTCCATGGTACACTTGCTTTGCTAAGACTTCACTGGGAAGGCAAATGTTTCTTGAAATTTGCTTCAAGAAGCTATTTCTTTCTCCTTTGCTCTAAGCTCCCCATTCAGACTACAGGCTGCTGGGTCTCTAACATATCCACTGAGGTCTTTGTGCTGACACACTCTTCAGCCATTCTCGGAAGCTAATTAGTCCAACCATCTGAGTGGACACCACCTCGTTCAACTCCAGAGGTCAAGTCTTTTCATTGTGGAGGTCTTCCATGGTGTATGTCTCCTACTATTATCATTTTATAGTTATTTGCTGTGTGTGTGTGTGTGTGTGTGTGTGTGTGTGTGTGTGCTCATGTGCCTACAGAGATGCATGTGGAGGTCAAAGGTCTACGTGTGTTTCTTTCTCAATTGCTTTCCACCTTATTTTTTGAAAAGGCTCTCCCACCTAACCCAAAAGCTCACCAATTTGGCTACACTGGCCAGTCAGTGAACTCTGCAGATCTACCTATCTCTGCCTGCTCGGTGCTGGGCTTATAGATGTATGCTAACATGCCTGGCTGTGTGTGTGTGTATGTGGTGTTACATGTGCTTTTGTCCACACAAAGATGTCAAATATTCTGCTTGATTTCGCTACCTCTTTCCTTTGATAGTCTCTCACTGAACCCAGGTGTAGGCTGGCAGCCAGCACCTCTGAGCAACCTTGTCTCGGCCCACCTGAGCACTGGGTGGCACATGCATGGCCACATCCAGCATTTTACCCAAGTGCTAGGATCCAAACTTAAAAGTCCTCATGCTTACAGAACATGTGTTCTTACCCAGCAAACCATGCCTTTTTTATGGAAGGGCACAGGGTGTAGTAGTATTTACTATTAAAAGTATTATTCAACTTGAATAGGTAAGGAAATAAAAACATTCTTCCAAGATGACTGAACTTTGTTGTATTTATTTCTTTCTAAAGTTTGTACATTTACATATACCATAATAGAATCCTTCACTGTTTGCATGATTTCTGTTACATAAAAACCATTTCAAATGCAATAAATTTTGTTGTCATAAAAACAACAAAATACCCTCAACTTATAAAAACACAGGGACAGTTCTATTCATGACCATTTATACAATAGAGAAATGTATTATATATATATATCACAGCTTCTATGTATGTATCAGCTGACCCACTTGTCTACAAGGTCTAGGTTTACTTTAATGACAGTGAAATAGGGTAATATTTATATACAATTATTTCAATAAAAATAAAGCAATTGTAAAATGTAAACTTAATTTTCAAAATATTCTTTAAACACTTTAACAATATCCACATAGATTACTGTTCCATTCAAACGACTACCACCTTGAACGCCACAATTTGGAGATGGCATTTCTTGAGTCTGGTGGGTGATAAGGAACAGGTTTTCTGTATATAATGTGATACCACTAGCTTTCCCACGTCTGCTAAAGCTGACAGTTTGGCCACTGAAAGGGGGGAGGCTATTTTGTCATTAATTACTTTCACAATTTGCAGGGACATATGACACTCCAGGGACGGGTGACGCAAAAGGACTGGTGGAGAAAACTTTGAAGGTAAAGGAATGTTATGAATCGCCAATCAATTGGAGCCGCGGTAAATATGAATCAGCTAATAGGCTGCAAGAACCCTGCTCCTGTTTATCTTAAAAGATACAAACTGCCACCCTTATGTGCATCCCATAGTAATCAAAGCTGACAACATGGGCTCTTGTGTAAATTTCTGTTCCAGGTGTGAATTCCAAAAACTTGAGGTAGAAGAGAATGCAGGGAGGCATGTCGGCCTTTGCTCAACAACCCTCACGTGAACAGAGCACTGTTGTGAGCAATTTTATGTCTCTTGACCCTTCCCACAGAATGAAACACTGTCCATTTCTGGAAAGCCGGGAGCAAAAGGAAAGATATCATCTGACTGAACAGAAGTCAATGGGTCCATTTGTTTCTAGAAGAGACACAATGTGGTCTTAGCTTCAAACTGAGGATCCCGTCACCCTGATGTGTCTTCCTCCATGAGTGAGTCACTCTCAGGGCTGATATCTTGCCTAAGCAGGGTCAAGCCACTGGGACCGCTGGATTCCTAATGAACCTGGAAGCCAGCATATACCTGCTGCTGAGCAGAAGCCCAAGTGGAAGGCCAAGGAGAAGCTACAGAGAGGGAAGATAGCCCTGCTCTCCACTGCCCTGGGCTAAGGGCTCAGAGCAGTGAGCCTCAGACCTGCTGTGTGACCCTTCATTGATCCTGTGGTTGGGACTTGTAGGTGTGTCCAAAGACTTATGTAGATTGCGGGGGAAACACTAAGTGAAACTCCAAAGTTCTCTCCATTCACCAGTGCTTTCAGGAATTGAAGTCAAGGTGCTTCTTTCATGCTACTGCTAGTGAGAGCTGAACTCCCCCTACAAAAGCATTATATTGGGTTCCTGTCTATATTCATCCCAAAGATCCTGGCCTAAGGATAAGTGCTCACCCATTCGGCATACGCCAGTGCAAGCTCTTTCACCCACAGCTGGGTAGCCAGGGCAGGCGGTCTACACCTGGAGTTCAAAAGGTAATATGCATTCTCCATTTACACTCCCCCTGAAAGGAATGGTCTGCAGTGTGCTATGGGGCTTGCTGGAGAGTCACTGAGTACAATGACTTCAAGTTGGTGTCCACCAGGAAGGACATGGCAAGTGTCCCCACCCCCATTTCTCTGTAAAAAAATGTGATGCCTCTTAGAGTCAGAAATGAGCACACCATCATTCTTCCCTGGTTCTTGGAATACATCTGTGGTACAGTTTCTACCGCTTCCATGCATTGCCTCTTCAGAATATTCTGGCCCTCAGTGTCTTAAGGTCAGACATTTGTATAGCTTTCAACTCTCTCTCCCCCCTTCTCTCTCTCTCTCTTTCTCTCTCTCTCTCTCTCTCTCTCTGTGTGTGTGTGTAAGTATGTATACACAGATGAGGCCCTATGCATATCAATTTTCTCCTTAAACATTTAAGGTGACAGTTAACTGGTTTTGGATCTCTTAGAAGATTTAACACATACGTGACTACCCCAAGTGGAATACAGCCAGTTCACCCCTCCACTTCAATTTGGTCTAATTACTTATTTCTAAAGCTTAAAAAAGTATCTTAATGACATAAAAATTCAATGTGCATATGTACTCTCTAGAATGAATATTATCATCCATGTCAAATGGTTACTTGGCTTTACAACTTCCATGGCTTTATATTAAAATCCAAACTTTTCAAGTAACTATGACCTAAAATATACCTTATATCTACTACTCAATTTCTGAATCAAATGGCTGTTTTCTGCAAATCATAGATAATTCTTAGAAGGAAATATTCTTGCAGAAGCTCTGCTGCTTAGCCACACAACCAGCCCACCACACATAAAGAACTAATTGGGAAATATATTTGTAAAAATAGTCTGAGACTAAAGAATAAATAAGGAAACAAAACTCAAGTGTAACTGGCAATGTGGGACCACAGCCTAGAGCTGAAGCTGGGTCTCAGGCCTCACAATTCCAATTCTCCGACTTAGACATGAAGACATGAGGCAGTGTGTTCAAACAGACACTGCACCCAACCACACACCCAGTCGCTGCTTTAAATATACCAAACATGCTGGTTAATAAAACTTTAATTACTATTTACATTCTATAATATAAGCAATAATGTCAAACAACTAAGGCCAGTGGCTCTTCTTTGGGGAGAGTCAGGAAAAAGAGACCGAAGTATAAAAATATTAAATAAAGTTTAACCTGTTCCCAAAGTCTTTTTTACCAGCGGCAGTAGCTGTTAATTTGTGCAATTGTGAACCTGGAATACAGTACCCGATCTTGGGATGCCCTGATAGACATCCGTATCTGTAATATTCCTTTATAACAAAGAGGGTAAGGGTGTGGCACCAGGAGAGTGATCTACTCTAAAGTATACACCAGCACATAAAGGATACACTGGGTACTTACTTAGTTCTTCTGAAAGCTATGTATTTTTCTGGACTAATTACAACAATAAAGAACGTGAGCTTGAAAGCATCACACTTTGTAATAAGCCCTAAGTTATCAGCTCAACTTTATGTTTAAGTGCTCTTAATACTAAAGTTGCTAAGACTGCACAGGCTGGCTTTCCCCGGCCAACTTCTGTAGTTCCCAAATTATAATGACTTCTCATTGTATTGCACACTGCACACGTCAATAGACTCACAAGTTTAGTTCAAAGTCATTTTTGCCCTGGTAATTCAAAGCTTAAAGATGGAATTTCCATTGTAAAGTCTTATTAAAAAATGTAATCAAAATATCATTTGAATTTAAGTTTAATAAAACGATACCACTATAGGAACTCTGAACAGCTGCACTATATAATCATTCCTATGAGGGTTTTAAACTTTCTGTTCATATTATACTGGTTGTTAAAGACAAAAGTAATTTCAACATACATATACCATATACCGATACACAACCTACACATTGATGCACATACATACATACAACTATAAATACCCACAAATACAACATTGGCAAGTGACAAAAGCATTTCCTTTGACATGTGACACACTATCTATACAAGTATTTCTCCAAATACTTTAATACAACAGATATACATATAGATTACAAAGGATGCACCCTCAAGACCTCAGGAAACATACTGTATGTACAAGGAACTTGCTGCATTCCTTGCTCCTGCATACAAGTCAGCAAACTGCCATGCAGATTCAAGTATTTACTGACATTCTCTCCACATGCAATGAGCCAACTGCTATAAGATGCCCACTGGAGATACAGAACGAGAATGACCTCGGATGTCAGTCCCTTAAGTTTGAAGGATGGAAAAGGAGCCTGAAAGGAGATGCAGCGACAAAGTACCTCTGTAATATATGAGAATTATTTTACGTGGTTTGCTAGAGTCCTCTGGATGGCATGATGATGGCATATGTCGAAAGTGGGTAGGGAGCCCTGCTAATCTCAGGGTTTACCAGCAGCTTGTCCTGGGTGAACAAGGGTAAGAGACCCTGAAGCAATGTATGTTTTCTGCCTGCAAAGTTTCTCATCTGCTTCTGTCTGAGTAACACAGATGCTCTCAGACAAGCAGATATGCCTTCGACCCCAAGTTGAATTATTATTCTTGAACTAGAGTCTATGTTTAACTGATGCTATGATTATGCTTCAGCTCTAATGTGAGCGTTACAAGTGAAAACACGCTGTCATCTGAACTACAAAGGTGTCATACTCCACTAAAACCAGGAAGGTGGCTGCTGACCTGATCAAATCTTGTATCCATAAAAACGAAACCACAAAAATGTAGATGTTCAAAACTAAGAAACTTCATGTCAAGTGAGGCTTAACTGATGACTACTAGAAATAAATGGCAATGAATTAATCATATAGGAAGACAATGGAAAATTGATTTCTAATCAAAAAGTCAGATGATGCATATCTCAGGATAGTCCTCCCTTATTTCAGAGCATGACCCTTCAGCCCTGCTCTTTATATGATAAAGGGGAAGAAGGCAAGGGAAAAACCAGTGTAACTTCCTGTTCTCAATTTTCCAATTAGATTATAACACAAACCTAGCTGGACCTTGAAAAACCGGCCCGGTGTTCCTCTTCCAGAACCAATTCCTTCACATTACATTTGCCTGGAACACAGTCCTTATCTTCAGGATGAAGGAAATGAATGGAGGAACATAGACTGCCTTATACACATCACAAGATCATTGCATGGGAAAATGACTCCATCTTAGTTACCTAAGAGCAATTTTTAAACATTACATAGAACCTGCAGACTATTTCTACCAGAGGACTCCCCACATGCTGCTTTCACTGGGAGTAACTTAAATGTATATAAGTAATAGTTGGCTTAATTAGACATTGCTAAGAGTTAGATAAATGATAAATATATTTTGAAAGTACATCTCGGAAATGCCAGTGATAGGAATTCTGAATAAGAATTCTGAGTGGAAGTAACTAGATTTTAGTGTTTAAATTAGTTTCCTGGTAAACGTTTTTAGCAGCCAGCATGTGAGGTAGGGTGAACCCTAAACGACACACAGATTTTATACAAGGGGTACTCTATGGTCAGTTTTGCAACAAGACTATCATCAAAGTCTTTTGATGACTTGCTGATATTTTCAATAGTAAAAATCATAATTTAGGGTATTAATGTGAAGTAGATAATGCTTTATCATATAGAGAGGAACTCTAAGGCTCCAGGGCACTGAGGTAGGGTAAAAGTAGGTATAGGTGGGATAGGATGAAGTACCATGAAAAGGAAGAGGAAGAGGAGGGAGGAGGGAAAAGGACAAGGAGGAGAAGGAGGAGGAGAGCTCCCTGTACCATGCACTGGGCAATAGGCTTAGAGTAGCTGCACAAAGGACCACCTTCCATTTCTTATGACTCAATACTGTGGGGATGTGGGAGTTAGCTATGGACCAGACTCTCAGAGTCCCATTAGATGAAAGAGTGCAGCATCCTTCCAGAGGCCTCAGGGAAGACACATTTTTAGCCTGTCCCCCGAAGGAAGACAGCATCACACTAGGGCAGGCTGGGATTCTGACTCACAAAAGAATGCTACAGCTATTTTTCTAGATAATGATGCAGACATAGTCCACACTTCAAAAGTGCCTTCGTCATCTGATTATCTATAAGTATGCCCAGAAGTCCTGGAGCCAACACTAGTGAGTCCTACAATAGGAACAGTGGCAGAGCTGATGCTAAGCATATTCCCAGACTATTGTCCACGTCAGAAACTCTGCAACAAAGTACCATTCAATGTATATTAGATACTCTAGGTAAGTACACACAAACATTCTATACATACAGACAGACACTGTAGACAAACACACTTCAACATATTAAGTGTTCTTCAGCTACTGATGCTCAAAGATGATGCTCAAGACTCAAAGGTCTTGGTACCTTTCCCGTCAGGGATTACATACATACAGGCAAAAAGCAGACAGTGATACTTCACCTTCTAGAAGAAAGGCAAGTTGCTCTGGAAATATTGGGTTCAGTAAGAAGCTATGAAATAGATCAGATATATGAAACCACAATGTTAACTACCATATTTGCGTCATGGTTCTGAAATATAAATTAAGTCATTGCCTTTACCTAAACAAGATAGAAGTTTAAGGAACTTTTTCAATAGATGTTTAAGGAACTTTTTCAATAGTGTGGCAAAATACCACGAAGCAAGCAGCTACAGTCTTGAAGAGGAGTTACTGTTTCTGGACACAAGCAAGATGGGCATGTAAAGAGGTGAAAGGTACAGGCTAATACATAATCCTGTAACTAAATGTTAGCATATCCTAATGATATGTCTCTATGAACTACCAGAATTTTTGAACAGGCTTTCTCTAACTTACTGGAATCATGCTATTCATGCAAGAGCAGCTGATTCTCTGGTCATAGTAACTCCAACTAACCAAGCAGAAACAGAGAACATGTTTAAGGAGGATAAGGAATAGTCATATGTTATCCTGTTAGTTTTGAAGATATGCTGTTGGGAAGACAGTAGTTTTAGAGAATACAGTCTCAAGGTTGGAAACCAGAGAGTTTGAGCCACACGAGGAAGCTCACCTTTTAGTCCTTTCTCTTCCTCTACAGACAATATTCTACATATTACCTTAAATTTTAAAGGGACTGTTTTGACTGTAAGGTGAAACCATTTTGGATACATGGAAAAATAAGGTAAAACATGCAAATAATTTCAGGAGCAATTGTAACAGTGACATAGTAAGATGGCCACAGAGATGGAAATGAGAATAAGCTAAGAAACTGCATACAACTCATCAGATTCCTCCATCTTCAGTCACTATGATCAGACTGACTTCAGATTCAGTCTGAAGGGTCACTGACCCTTGTTGAAGAACTGCAGTTGTGTTTGCTCCTTTATTTGTCTTGATGTGGGGAGGGATCCATTTTCAACATTGCTTTCTTTCAACCAGGACATGTTCTATGTTTGCATATCCATATAAAAATGAATTTATTCCTGGAAGGAAGGCTATCAATGACAGAGATGATTCTGATTCCTAGTCTAGACCCAATGGGAGTGAGATAACATTCCTCTAGAAGACCATACACATGACTGCTGCAGCTCCTGAAGAGCTGATTACTGTCGCCAGCCTTTAGAAAACAAAAGTAGCCTGGTATCAATCCATCCTCAGCCTCCCTTCAGCATGACGACTCCACATCTGTTTTCCCTAGCATGGCTGGAATGGAGCCCACGCCTGAGGCAAACTCCTGTGCCTCACTAAGGTCTCCAGTCCTGTCATCTTCGTGCTCCCTTTTTTCTGTGTCCTGCACCAACAGCAGGTGCGAGGATGAATGCAGAAGTGCACCACTCCAGGACACCATGACTCCCAGCACTGCCGTTCTTACTTGAGTATTTACGAGCCTTCAACTTCACCTCCGTGACTGGGCAGAATTTCACATGTAAAGTCTAGGATTTACTACAGCACAATGCTTGTCCAGTTATGTGTTTCACAATGGATTAAAAACTTAAACCTAAAAAAAAGAAAGTACAACAGTTGATCGGAAAACATAAAATAACTGTGCAGAAGTGCAAATAAGAGAAAGCTGAAGGAGAAAGGATCTGTCACCCTCTGCTCCTCACAAAAGGTGCATTAGTTTTAAAGTTGCCCAAATCATCAAAGCAAGGAACTCAAGAGTAAAGACACCTGTACAGAAACTAACAAAAATATACAATGTAAAAAGTTACTAATGCACCATTTTAGTCACAGACTATTTTTTAAATATATTCACCGATTACCAGAAAGATCTTGAAAAACCCTATTTTGCTCCATGACCAGTACTTCCTGGCCACAGTCAGATTCTAAGTGACTTTTTGCTTAATGCCCGGTGTTTCAGGTCGGTGGTCCTTTCTCTCTGACACGTTGCGCTTGACCTTGGCAGTGACAGGAGATGTGTCGGGGTTCAGGGAGGGACTCGAGTGTGACTTCTTTAGTCCCGTTGCCTCGTTTCCCTCGGTGCTCAGGAGCTCCTTGCCTCCTTCTTTCAGAATGCTGACATAAATTTCATAACGGGTTTTCTGAAGGCAAAAATCAGAGAAGTGTGGTCAGTACAGTTCACAACGGTGTGTTTGCAGAAAACCTAGCAAGCTACTACACATAACATGAGGGGTTTTTGAATACCTGACTTCATCCCAAGCTGACAAATTACTTTGGTTCTTAAAACTTCAGGATGACATCTGACTCATTTATTCAGACAAGAAATTAAGCTACAATTTTCATTAGGATTTACTCGAGATTTTGAAGGAATGTCCATGTACTGGAGAGAGTACATGCATCTGAGATGCTCATGCCCATGAGGGCCTGGGTAAGAGGAGCTGTAACCTCTGATTCACATGAGACTCTTGCACATGACCTAGGCTTCATATGTACATGGCTTGAACACTGCCATCTACCCTCTGTAACTCCAGAAGTTGTCCTTCCATGCTGAATCCACCTGCTCATCCCCCGTCAGACATTCTAGAAGCCGTTCTGAATTTATATCATTTAGGATCAGCAAATTCTCAGGCTATGAAGAGTGGTTACCGGGAAACAAGATAGGGCTTGCAGAGCATGGAGCTGCTTTCTGATGCTTATCTCATGCCGCAATATTTATTTCATGACTGGTTGTTTATGGAATGCCTTCTATGTTTCAGACAGCCCTTGTCTTCCCCATCCCACCATCTCTCTTGCGCTATTTTTTTTTTCTAATCACTGAAAACACTGCAGAGATATTTGTTTTATCCTAGCCCTAATATTGCTGTTTCTGTCCACATCACTTATCTGGAGCTGTTACATAGACATATTGAAAATTACCAATTCCTGATTTGATACATTCTAGACAAAATATGCTTTTCAGCATGCTTTTTCCACACGAGAAGACTCAGGATAAGCCCTCCAGTGTTTCATTTCTAAATAAGAGCACATTACTTATAAGGCTATCCAAATAAAAGAGGCAACTGATGCTAAGAATATGTACCTTTCAGAAATTTTTCTAGTTAGATTAAGACTTTGTATACATCAGCTTCAAGTGCTGCATTTCCAAGTTATTTGTTGTTGTTGTTTTTAAATTTTATTAATTACAGTTTATTCACTTTGTATTATTTTGTTAAAGCAAGAAGCCTGCTAGCTAATCAATCCGTCTGCATCTGAGTGTGGCACTAGACTTTGGTGATGACAATCACTGAGTGCCCTTATGCTCAAATGAAGTTTATTCACCCAAATCAGACAGAACTTGTGACATTACTATTCCTTTTTACTCCTAAGGAAACAAAGGCAGCAGACCTGAAGTCAGAAGGCATTGAAGAAAACTTTGACTTGAATCCCAGCAAGGTGACAGCAGAATCTGCTTTGCAAACATTTTCTTTCTAGAAATCAATGCATATATTGTAGGAGGAAGTCCCAAAGACACTACTGTTTGGTCAATCAAAAGCTATTCTCAGTTTCCTCTTCTTTGTCCCTGCCACCCTGAAGATGGACACAATGTGGATGGCAGCTTCGCTAGCCCCTGTAGCAGCTGGGATGGGCCATGTGAGACCGTGGAGATGAGAAGACAGAAGGCAGAAGAAGCAGACATTCTTGCTGGGAGCTCTGGGGGTACTTTGCTTTCTGATGGGAGATTTGGGCATTGGAGGAGAGGCCACCTTTTCTGTAATCTAATTCTTTGTAAAAAGATCTATTTTAGTTAGGTATATGTGTGTGGTTATGTACCTGAGTGCAGCAGAGGCCAGAGGTAGTTATAAGCACCCATCCAGAGGTGTTTGGAATTGAACGGGGTCTTTCTCACTGTTAAACACGGAGTCATCTCTCTAGCCCCATAGCCTTACTCCTTTTCCCCCATTTGACATAATTCCTAAAGCTGTTACCATGTGATGTGGGGTAGGAGGTGTAGAGGCAAAAGGAAAACATGCGAGGCCTGAGGAAGAATGAGAAGACAGACAGAAATAAACTATGAAAGAAAGAAAGAGAACAAGAAAGAAAGAGAGAGAGAGAGAGAAAGAAAAGGATCAAAAAAGCACATGATTTTCGACCCAATGATCTGACCCAACCCTAAGAATTCCTACTCAGATTCATAAAGAGGAACCATAACTTTCCATATGTAAGAAGGCACTATCAACAGTCTTTATTTGCCACTGAAAGTATTACTAATTGATAAATATTCCGATTTTAAGAAAGAAGGAAACATACAGAGA
>NW_026594377.1:3067317-3094817 GCF_907164565.1 Psammomys obesus | reverse complement strand
GACTATTGACAAATCCTAACCAGGGCACCAAATATAAGCTGCCTGACTGAGAGTGAGTTTCTTCAGAGACAGAGGAATATTTTAGAGGAGCATAAAACACTGATATATTTTATGAGTATGTCTTATGGAGCTGTAAGAGAAGAATGAACTTTATACCCATTATAAGCTTAAAGATAAAGTGAGATATTGGACTACTATGCCTAGATTCAGGTGCTTTCTCATTTGGTTAGTGACTTGATCTTATTCTGATTGGTGAGGACCCTCTAGGCACACAAACACAAGTGCAAACTAAGGAGATAAAGATTTTCTAAGGGTTTATTTATAGCTACCTGCATGGTCAGTCTTACATCTTGTTTTTATGTAACATGTCAGGATCACATTTATGACTTGGACACTAAACTAAGGTTGGTCAGGCCTCTGGTCTCTTGTCTTATTAATTAGAATGAATTAGCACTAGGCAGACCATAATAATATTGAAGGATCATACTTCACTGACAAATGTTATAATTGGAGCATCCAAAAAGGAGTATGTAGAAAAGAGAAGGCAAAATATCAGAAAAGACTCCTTTTAAATTAATTATATATAACACCACAAAGTCTTCACTCCATAGGAAACTAACATAGTTTCTGATCAAGGACATTAAAAATGAGATGTGATGTCTGAAAATGACTCCATGAAAAACACAGTGGAAGCAAGAAAATAGTATATAAGAGATAGCTATGGATGAAAATGTCATTAAACTAGTAAATGTGGGCCTTAATCCAGCCTCGATCATTGCTCTGTCATTATTATTTAGCCCCATCAGGTATGTGTCTTTCATTATAATGGACAAAAAAAGTTTATAAAAAGAAGGGGTGTGTCAAGGATATATTTTTTTAAACCTTCGGTTATGCCATTAAAAAATCTGTCTTAGCCTACAAACTCTACAAACACATTTTCAGATCAGTTCTGTATTTCTGAGCTGCACACTCACCTTCCTTCCCCAAGGCTGTCCCAATATGTGAAACAAATTTCTAGCAAGTCTAGACTGCATTACCTAACTTACCACCTGATAACAACCCCAGATGGGATTCATACTAAGTACAAGAGATGAAAGTACTCAAGTGTCCAAACTCATAAGTGTTGTTTCTTGGAGATGGGCCAGTAAATTTTCTCTGATAATTCCTTTCTTAGAATTAGCTGTTTTCATGAAGCTTCTACCAACATCAAGTGCAAAGGACAACTCAAATACTAATGGCTTTTTAAGAGCTAAGATAATTTCTTCAATTTGTAACCTCTTTAGTTTTCACTATTTTCATTAAGCCTATCCTTAATTCCCTGTTTAAAAAAAAAATCTTTCTATAATTTGTAGGAAAAAGATATTTCTCTTCCTTAGTAGCAAAGTCTATGAGTGATGATTAAAGAACGCTTTGCCTAAGGACATGTAAGATGCTACTTGGATTAAATGTTAATTGCTCTCTGGAAAAAAAGCCTCAGCAACTGATAGTCTTGAACTGTTTCTATTACTGTTTTGTCATACCTCCACCCCTGCATCTGACGGTCTCCCTTCTCCAGAGCCCTGCTCTGGATCTCTCATACAGAAATGCAACAGCCACACCTTTAACGAAGGCCATGCTGCTGTGCAACACACACTCACTGCATCCACAGCCCCATGTTGCAGAGACCAGATCCTGAGCATTTCCTTCCAGCGCCTCACTATCTCACAGTGGTAGGGTAAAGGCCATCTTTGGATAGAATAAAGCGGTAACATACACTGTAAAGCACAATTTGCTTTCAGATCTGTACACTGGAAAATACAGAAATAAATGCCAAATCAAAAGAAACAGAGCGAGGAGCTTGCAAAGTGGCTGCTTATGCAAGCACAGACTGGTCATCTCCAGGCTGATTTCCTGGAGGACATGGCAGAACTGATGTGCAATTTAGTTTCTTCATGACCATGTAGCTCACCTACCTCTTTCTTAACTTCAGAAAGTATCAACAGGCAGAACAGACTCCTAACAGAGGCTGTGCTGGGCCTGAGGGTTTTCCCCCTCTTCTCCCACGCCAAGCATCTACGTACACTAGGAAGCCACTTTCAGAATACAGCAAATAACCTACATTATCAGTGTGTATAGCTTGCAGTCTGAAAGCCCACAGATGTCTGTGCTTTTTTTTAAATTCAGTATTGATTTATGCTTTAATGTCCTCTAAATAAGCTTAGTGGGTGTAGTTTCTAAAATAATGAAAAATGAAAACCTTTTATAAAATTATATAAGCAGAAATAGAAAGCTTGTACTAGGATACAGACAAAAAGGATGGTTTTCAGAGTGTCACCTGTCACCACTCTATGGTCCCTGCCTTGCCCCATCATATTCCTATGGAATCTAATATGTGGAAGAGGTTAGAAAAATCAAAGCAAATTGAAGCACCTCCAAAATGTTACACCCATGAGACATCTAGATCTTGCTTTACTTCTATCTATCGCAAAGAATCTTGATGTACACAAATAGGTACCTTACACCTAGAATATATTAAAACCTATCCAGGCCCAAATCTGAAATTCACTTCCTATGTCCTCCCCAGAGATAACTGCAGCAAGGACCTCATGCGTGCGGGGCAAGTATTTTACCAGCGAGCTACACCTCCAGCTGTCTTTTTACAGTTTAGTTTAAGACAAGGTCCCACTAAGTTGCCTTGAGTGCGTTATAGTGCAGGCTTGTTTTTAATGCGGACTACTCTTGTCTTAGACTCCAAACAACTGGGATTAGAACTGGTATATACATTCAGGTCTGCCATGTTTGGATTTTCATGAAAGTAGAATACTGCAACCTGTAGACGTCAAGTAAACTCATCCACCCCATAACTCTTAGAAAGTCTTTGCTCTTTATTCAAGTTAACCAATTTCTTTAAATATTTCCTCCATGCAACCAACATGAATCTGAATCCTTCATGACCAATGTTATCTTATCCCCTACTTGTAGTTTATGCCTTCAAGATGTATTAGAAATCTGTAGAATTGTCAGAATTCTGTTTAATTTTTTAGAGCTAAACTCCTGTTAGCATAAATAAATTCTATCTCTTATTAACACCTCTAAAGATCCCTCCTTCCCTACAGAGTCTTTGGAGAGACAGTGAGCATCCTGGGCAGCGATAACTGTCCCCTACCTACTGGTCCTCCTGCGGTAGTCTAGGAGCACCCTCTTTCCATGGAGGAGGGGAGGCGTGGTAAGGAGAGAGAATGCTGCCTCTACATTGCTGCTGCTGCCCCTTCATTACTTACTCAGTCTGCAATAGTATCTACTTGCTCGTTTTTAAAAATTCAGCTCAAAATTCTTAATTTTAAAGCCTGAAAAACTTACTTAAAAGTACTAAATATGTTTTCCTGAGAGGAAGCTCAAACTATGACTGTCAGGTTCCAACCCACAAATGGCAACCAAATGTGTATGGCTACGTCCATTCTCAGTGGTAACTAACACCAGCTCTCCTTGGTGACAGTTTTTACCATAAGTTAGTATAAAATTAACCAAAGGTAAGAAATTCACCCTGATTGGATTGACTGGATTACTGGAATTCAAGAGTTTGCTGTTTAGCAAAGTGAAACAAGTTGTCTCTTGAACCTCAGGTATATACAATTAAGCTTCTACTTGTCCACGATAAAAGATCCGAGCCAGAGAAATACTGCCATCTCTGTAAATGTTTCCTTTACCTCCATAAGACAAAAACTTTGGCTTTTTAAAAAACCCAAAATTTTATTCATTCATGTTCATCATCTTTTGGTTTGTATTTTGATCTTGCTTCTTCCACGGGAATTCACTGAGATTATCCTCAAAAGCATGTTCTTGCCCTCAGAGTTTGTGTGTGTGTGTACATGTGTGCGCACGTATGCATGTTCAGGCAGTGGGCCCATGTGCTTGTGGCTATGCATGTACACGAGCTGGAGTTTGAGTTGAATTTCTTCCTCAGTACGCTCAATCTTATTTTGGAGACAGGGCCTCTAGCTGTACCCAGAGCTCCCTGATTTAACAATACTGACTGGCCAGTGAGCTCTAGTGAGCTGCCTGTTTCTACTCCCCAGTTGCTGGAGCTGCAGATGCTTACTACTGCACCTGGCTTTTATGTAGGTGCTTGGAATCCAAACTCATGTCTGCACATTTGCTTTGAGAGAACTTTGATAACTATGTCATCTCTCTAGCCACAGTTCCCAGAGTCCTTCACTACAGTTTGTCTGTCACAACTACACCGAACAAAAATCATCAGTGTTAGTCATGATGAAGAACATCAGCCTTTCCAGACATTCCTCAAAACACAACTTGAGCAAGCTTTTATAGTACTCTGGCCTAAACTATCTTCTCCATTGCCCACTCACTACATATACCCTTATTTTATTACTCCATTTGAACTTGAAACATTCTATATTTTGAATATAGGTTGTTTTCTCAAAATCTTGTGTTGAAATTACATTCCAATTATTACATATTAAGAGGTAGGGCCAAGTAGGACTTTGAAGAGGTGATGAAGAGTCTGCCCTCATGAATGGATCAAATGGTAAATGGGCTGTCTCACCATCACATAGTTATTAACTCACAATCAAAGTTATTCTGGCTAAATCTTTTGCACATATGATGCATATTATCTCACAATGCCCTATGCCTGACAGAGAATCTGCCAGCAAAGTGGTCCAGATATAGTCCTCAACTATAAACCACAGCTATGAGTCAAAATGAATCTCTTTTATTAACTTACTCAGACTGTGTGATATTATTAGCAACAGAAACTAAGACATGTTAAGTATATCACACAGTATTTGTGTACTCTGCATGTATGTTGGTTGATCTTCATTGTCAACCTGACTGGATCCAGAATCAAACAAGACATATGTAAGAGTGTAAAAGGCACTCTGGAAGGATTGACATGAACAAGGTTCTTCAGACCTAAGAAGGTTCAAGGGAAATGCTGTTGTACTTTGACTGCTTGGCTTTGCCTCTGCTTGTTGTGTATCCACCCTGTTGTTGCTGTCACTTCGCTCCCACCAAACCCAACCTTCACCAACTTCATATGTGGACTGAATACTAGTAGTTCTTAAGAGATCCTTCAGGTCTGCAGCACCACACTGGGACTTCTGATGCATCCAGCCTAAGGTATCCAGAGACGCTACTGGGTTCTTACTCTCTATCTTGAAGCCATTGTTGGATAACCCAGACCATGTAAGCCAGTCTAATAAATCCCCATTTGCTACTTAATCATTGTATTGGTTTTAGTACACTAGAGCAGTGGTTCTCAACCTGTGGTTCATGCCTCCTTTGAGGGGGTTTGAACAACCCTTTCTGTTGGCCACCTAAGACCATCAGAAAACAAATATTTCTATCATGATTCATAATAGAAAATTATAGTTATGAAGTAGTAACAGAAATAATGTTATGGTTGGGGGTCAACATAAAATGAGGAACTATATTAAAGGGTCACAGCATCAGGAAGGTAGAGAACCACTACTCTAGAGAATCCTGGTAATGAGGTGTGGCATATTTCATTCCAAGTGATCTCTTTCAGGTCCAACTATGTAACAAATTGTATCATTTTCTTCCTTTATTAAAGTTGAATAAAATGTAACAGGGCAAAGGTTCCCCCATCTTATCTAAGCTGGAGCTATCTTTGGTTTAACCCGAAAGTGACCTCCTTTTTCTGACCCAATCATGAAAAGTCCCATGGGAAAGTACTCAACCCTGTTCTAGAAACTTGGGTTCAAAATGCCCCAGCTAACAGCATGCTTTTGGCTTCTTTTAAACTTGTTTTGTTCTACTTTTCCCTGCAGCTGCTGACCAGGATATAGTTTTTGTGTTCTTTGCCTTTAAAAGCTCCCTGTAAATGCATTTAAGGTTGCTCTGTGGGAAGTGTTACTCTCTAGGCAGTCACTGCCTTAATAGACTCTCAATTCAGACTGTGGTTGTAATGAACAGCCTTTGAGTCTTTACCCCTTAACAAAAATAAGATTATTTTTACTCATGAATACATCACAACTGCATTTTCACCTGTCCTTTGGTAGACACAAGTTGTTCCTGTATCTTGGATACTAAAGGCAATGTTCCAATCAAACACAAATGCAGGTGTGTCTCTGAGAGAAAGTAACTCCTCTCTCCTTGGACGGATACCCAGGTCAAATAATGATTCTATTTATAATTCCTACTTCAGTGGCATCAATTTATATTTAGTGGATCAGGGTTCCATCTTCTTTCTTTGTTTAACAAAACTTATTATTTTTTCATCTGCTCAGAATAGCCACCCTAAGCTGAACTTCCCTGACGGCGGGTAGTGGTAGGACAACTATGGACACTCTGAGGCAATAACTCCTTAGGTCCTTCCTATAAAGTATAACTTCCTTAGGTATAACTTCTTAGGTCCTTCCTATAAGGCTGGTTTTTGTTTGTTTGTTTGTTTGTTTGTTTGTTTTCTTTAGTTGCATGTTGACTTGTTTGCCTGTTAGCCCCTACTGAATACATGCTCTACAGACAGGCTTTTTTGTTTATTGTTTAGTTCTGTAGCTTATTTCCTTTGTTGGGCAGAAACTTTTAGTTGGACACAGTTCCATTTGTTGCTTTTTGCTTTTGTTGTCTGTGGTTTTCGTGACACCTTGAAAAAATATTATTGTCAAAATATTATTGTTTTGGGAGCATTTTAGCTATTCTTTGCTCTCTGAGTTTTTGCGGTCAGGTTCTACTCTTTATTTTTTGACTGGTCTAGAACTCAGTATATAAAGCAGGGTAGCACTGAATTCATAGAGATCTTCCTGCCTCAAAATCCTAAATGCTGATGTTAAAGGTGAACCTCACCTTGTCTGGCCTCATGTCCTGTTTTTAAACCTTTAGTTTATCTGTAATTATTTTTGCATACAATATAGGGTAAGAATTCAATTTTAGTTTTCATGTACATGGATTTCTAGTTTTCAAAGCACTGTTTATGAAAGAGACTATTCTTGGCATCTTTGTTGAAGATTATTTAATCTTATTGTATTAATTAGGGTTCTCTAGAACAGAGAATGAATATGTATGTGTGTATATTTGTATGTATGTATTTAAGGAGAATTTATGAGACCGTTTACAGGCTATGGTTCAGTTGTTCAACAATGGCTGTGTACTAATGGGTGATCCAAGAATCCAGCAAGTCATTCAGTCCATGAGGCTGGATGAGTCAGCTTGTCTTCAGTACATGCCAGAAACTGCAATTGGTCTCTGCTACCAATGAAGGAATGGAGAGTGTGAGCAACCAAGCAAATAGCTAAAGCATCTTTTTTACATGTCCTTTACATAGGCTGCCAGCAGAAGGTGTGCTCCAGATTCAAGGTGGATCTCCCTACCTCAAAAGATCTGCATTAAAAGTGGATTTTCCCATTGAGACTGAGCTGCCTATGGGCTACATCTGAGCAGGGGCTCTAGGTCCTCTTCACGCACGGTCCTTCATCGATCTCTGCAGGGACCCCTGGGCCTAGGTTTTTTTGGCTCTGTTGGTCTCTTTGTGGAGCTTCTGTCCCCTACAGGTCTTTTATCTCTCCCTTCTTCCATAAGATTCCCTGAGCTCTGCCCAAGATTTGGCTATGAGTCTCAGCATCTGCTTTGATATCCTGCTGGGCAGATTCTTTCAGAGGCCCTCTGTGGTAGGCTCCTGTCCTGCTCCCTGTCTTTTCCCACTTCTGATGTCTATATTGTTTACCCTTATGAATGTGGATTAAGCATCTTCCTTAGGGTCCTCCTTATTTTTTAGCTTCTTTAGGACTATAGATTTTAGTATGTTTATCCTATATTATATGGCTAATATCCACTTATAAGTGAATATATACCCTGTGTGTCTTTCTGCTTCTGGGATACCTCGTTCAGGATGATCACAGTGTCTTCCCTAGTAAGGGGAACAGGGACTGTCTCTGACATGAACTCAGCAGCTGGCTCTTTGATCATCTCCCCTTGGGGGTGTGTGTGCAGATTTACCAGGCCACAGAGGAAGACAATGCAGCCAGTCCTGATGAGACCACATAGGCTAGGGTCAGATAATAGGAGAGGAGGACCTCCCCTATCAGTGGACTAGGGGAGGGCCATAGGGGAGAAGAGGGAGGGAAGGTAGGAATGGGAGGAGATGAGAGGGGGGGGGGATACGGCTGGGATACAATGTGAATAAATTATAATAAATAATAAATTAAAAATGAAAAAAAAGGCAGATCTTTCCACTTCAAATGATTTAATTAAGAAAAAAAAAAATCCCTCACAGGTGTACCCAGCTGCTTGTGATTTAGTTAATTCCAGACATAGTCAAGTTGACAACCAAGAGTAGCCCTCATACTTTTATTCAGAAATTTATTTCTGGGATCTTTTCTGTTTCACTGAATCATTCCCCCAGAACTTGTTTTTAATATACACATCAATTTAAGTTTTTTTTTTTTTTGTCTGTATTCATGTGCTGAGGATTAAACCCAAGACCTTATGCATGCCAGGTAAGCACTGTACAGCTGAGCTATCCCTCAGCTATCAAACTATATAGTTTTGATTAGCTTAGTACAGAACTTTTGCTTTTTGAGAAGGGGTCTTATTACACTGCCTTAAGCTGGTCTTGACTCTTTTGCTTACATCATTCTCCAGATACTTTGGAACTATAGGCAGATGATTCCCAGTCTGTGCTAATTATACCTTTTTTAAAACAAACAAACAAACATCTCTGAGAACACTTACCTTTTTCCTTAGAATGGTCTTTTAAGCAAATGGAATGTGACTGTCATCAGAGAAAACACTCAGGCACATATGCACAGCTGATTAAGAAAGGACTTAGGGTCTGAGTCACTTCAAGTAAATGACTGAATGCTTAGTCTGCCTTCTAAGTTCAAAGAACCAGTTGCTAGGCTTTGCTTCCCTGTGCCTGCAACTATAATCATTTAAAGATCAAACTTCAGGACTCTGTAGTCCTTTTTAATTGTGAAATACAATATGAGATTCCAAATAACAAAGAATCCTGTTTCTATTATTACCTGAAATGAGCATCTAGACATTGCTGATATTTAGTCTCTATCCTTGAACATAATTTAAGACAGCATTCCACTAAAAATATATATATATATTTATTTCCAGGAATTTTTAGTTCCTTAGATCCAATTTTGGTTCCTGAGATCCAAACATGACATCATGTCTATGATGCTGTCTACAAAAGAGGTGGCATTTAGTTCCAGGCTAGGAATGGAAAGGTAGTCAGTTACAGAGCTCCCGATGTGAAAATTACTAATGCGGTGTTGGGAAATGAAAAATGAACTATATTGAGTAAGTAATCAGAATTTTATCAATAGGAAATATGCCACAAACCCACTTAAGAACTATGAAACAAAATGCTGATAGTTTGATGGAAGCTTAGCAAATTCTAATTGATACTGTGTGGCCTTCAGACACTAGCTTTTTTTGGTTTGCTAAATGACCATACACAATGTATTCTTGTTCTTAAACATACCATTGTGTGAAGAAATAAAGTCATTTTAATTGACAAGAAAAATAAAAATTCAGAAAGGATGCATCTTTAAGAATGCCCCAGATTTTTTATGTTTAAAATATTCTCTCTTAAAATATTTTTATGTCTTGCTACAGTAGACATTTGTTGTTTCTAAAACTGATTTCTGTGGGCATGTGGCCTTTGTGGGTCCTCTGTGTGTTACGCCATGAGCATATGCTACTCTGGGTCAGAATTCAGGAGTGGGGGCTCAGCTGAACTCCAGCCCACTAAGTCAAAGGAGCTTCTAACTGCCTGGTTCCAGTCAGGAGGGAATCTGACACCCTTTTATGATAAATAAAAATGGGCGTACACATATCCCAGCAGTATCCTCCTCGAAAGCACAAAACAATGCATTTTAATAATTTTTGTGCCACTTTAATAGAATACCCAAGAGTAACTTCTTTTTAAAAAATTTTAATCTTTATTTTCTTTAAAAAATTATTATTATTATTTACAATTTATTCACTTTGTATCCAGCTGTAGCCCCCCACCCCCATCTTCTCCTGTTCCCACCCTCTTCAAACTCCCATGCTCTTGCTCTAGTCCATGGATAGGGGATTTCCTCCTCCCCTACTATCTGACCCTAGCCTATCAGGTCTCATCAGGATTGTCTGGATCCTCTCTCTCTGTGGCCTACTAAGGCCACCTTACCAGGGGGAGGTGATCGAAGAGCCAGCCACTGAGTTCATGTCAGAGATAGCCCCTGTTCCCCTTACTAGGGAACCCACTTGGAGACTGAGCTGCCATGGACTACATCTTTCAAGTGACAACCACCAGTCCACTTTTAGCTTCCAAAATTCATGTTTTTCTCATAATGTAAAATACAGTCTCTTTATCCCAATTTGCAAGCTACTTATGTGGGATATGTTCTGACAAGCCCTTAACATATTTAAAGTAAGTCACATATGTGTTCAAAACATATAACCCAGCAAATACCACAGCTCAGCAGCACAGGTCTTCAGTCTAGATTCTCATCTAAATTAGATACTGGGGTGTGGAGTTCAAGGCATAATTTATCTTAATGAAGATATATCTCCATATGATCCTAGTGTCATCATCACTAGGCTTCAAAGTAAACAAATGACCAAGTATTCTCTTTCCAAGATGTAGAAACACATGAAAAATGGTGTGTTGTGCTCCCAAATAAGTCCAAAACTCAACAGGGAAAACATTATTAAATCTTAAAGCAGGAGAAGTCTTTTACAACTTCATATCCTGTCTCCTGGCCTAAGGATGAAGGCCCCTGGCTGGCAGGATTCAGTCTCAAAGCTTTGCTGGGCTTAGTCTAGGCATCAACCCCAGCTGGAAGCTGGAATCTAATGCCCGCAGTTTTTCTAGGCTGGCATTTGCATACCAGTAGCTTTATAGTTGTGGGGTCTTGAGGGCTTCCCCCTGAAGCAGCCACAGCCATTCTCCTACATGGTGTGGGGGAATATATGCTAAGATCCTGTCGTCTCCTCTCTGCGATCTCACTAATCAGGCTTCTCCTGGAGCTGTGATCTGGTGCCATCTAAGGCGGCCTTAGGACTTTCCCATCATTCCAGTGATCTCTTCTATCCATGCTAGCCTCTCCAGCTAACTAGCTGCTTGGCTGTACCTGTGGTTTGTACCCCTAAGAGGTCCTTTCACACTTTTATGGGATCATGCTGTAAATTTCCTAAATCTTTTTGCTCTGCTTTCATCTGATGATAAATTTGGTCTTTAATTTCAGCCCTCTTTTATCTTATTGTATGTGATTAAAGGTAGCCAAGCCACTTCTTCAATAATTTGCTTACAAATGTCTTCTATTATCTGAATTTACCAATTTAAAATTAGCCTTCCCTAATGGCCTAGGTTACAGACAATTCTGCTTTGTGACTATTTCTCAAGCATGGCCTTGATCCTAGATTCTTTTCTCAGAGCCCTTAACACATTATCTTTCCACTTCATTCCTGATAGTATGGGCCTTTCCAGCATTTATTTCAAAACAGTGTCATCCTCTACCCACTCTGCAATTCCAAAGTCACTGCCACATTTCCAGGCATCTGTAACAGAATCGAGTTTCACTTCTCTGTAGTTACTCTTTAGTCTCTGTAGTTACTGTCAATCTATGTGGTAGTAGACAGTGCCTGAGGCAGGGTAGTTTATAAAGAACAAAGAATATGAGTTGTCATGCAATAATGTACTATAGTGCAAGAAGAAAGGCAAGAGGAGATGAGTGAGACAGCAACAAAGGGCTGAATTTGCCTTTTAGTATCTACCACCCAACACTATTGTAGTGAAGATTAGAATTCTGACACACTCATTTCGTGTGGCACTCAAACTACATCAGGATGGTGAATTCTGAAGCCCATATTCAACAACTGAACTAATACTTCAATTCTAAAGAGCTGGCTGCTGCAGTCTCAGTAACAGGGTTTAAGGACTCATACCTCCAGGCATTAGCAGTTTGTAGAGCTATCAGCTGTGATATGATGGAGCCAACAGAAAGGAAATAACTTCTTTTGCTTAGCTGAATTTACATTGCAAGCAAAGCATTGTGCTGTCATATACAATCCAGGAACATTGTGTTGTACTCAGTTTTGCAGATAGTTCTACAAGCACATTTGTGTTCCTGAGGTCAATGCCACCTTTATAATCCCTCTTTAATAAATGCCTCCCAGTCCAGCAATGATTTAGAGGTTTATACTGACATACTTTCTCCTTCTCCCTCCTCAGATCTAAATCAATGTACAAATTGGTTACCTATTGCCACTACCTTAAGTGTTACATGAAACATACCTTGAAATAAACAATGTCTTCGTTTTCTAGTAGCTATTGTCTTTAAAGAAGCAAAGCCAGATAATGAGGCTGAAGAAAGGCCAACAACAGAATTGAAGATGCTGCCTCTTCAAGCACATAAATGCTTCCCAGCACAGCTCTGCCAACTGTGCCTTGACTGGCTTGACCTTTATGACTGTTTATGCTATCTACAAACCATCTGTCTTCCCTCTAAGTCTTTATGTATGTTCTAATGTTCAGAAGCTTGCATGTCAATGAAAACAGTTTAGAATAGAATGGGAACTAAATAAATGGATAGAAATAAATAAATGGATAGAAATAAGCTAATGTGTAAAGATGTGTGGTTTATTTCCCCAAACTGGAAAAAAAACTTAGTTTCCTTTATTGTGGACTTGTTATGTTTAATAACCCTGTTTCAGGGTATACTCCTTCCAAAAGCAAGCTTTCCAAGAAAATTCTAAGAAAAAAGCCATGACTTCAGGTGCTAATTCAGTCAAGAACAAAACTGTCCATTCTCCACCAAATATTAGTCAGATAGCAAAGTACAGGTTCAGTTAATTACAGCCAATTCTCAGTGACATTTGCTGCTTTAGGTAAAAATGAACCTTTTTCTACAAGGCTAACATGCAGTTATCTTTGTTTTCTACAGATTTCTTTAAGTCCTAACCCTACACATTTACTGGATTTTCTAATTACTTACTGTGAATGAGGCTTTGCAGGAATTCTTAGCAATACAGACAGCTATGAATTTGGTTTGCCATGAAGAACTGTTTTGTGTTTGAAGCATACATAACTGAAATGTATGAACATAGGAATAGTCCTGGTGTTGTCAGCAGCAATTTAATATTTGTCCAAAGCAATAGTGTTTTCTTTCTGAGGCTTGTGAAAATGACAAGAGTTGATTTGAAATGAAAGGAGGCTTCCAGATGATGACCTGCCATGGAGTAGGTGAGCCTCAATCCTCGAGAGCTAAGAGAGCTTACCATGTGATTCATCCTGGGTGAGAATGCAGCCTGGATTAGCACCCTCCTCTTGGCACTGACCATCGAGTGCTCTGTGGACCTACAGGCCTTCTTGTCTCACCTGCTAATGGGATTTGCTGCCACACATGCATCTATCCCTCTATAAAGGATTAACACTAAGCTTTCTGAATGCACTTGTCTCTCTGATGCTTCCTTTATACATTAGGATAACGTTTCAGCTGAGCATCAAGAACCTTGTAAATATTCTAGGGTCTGGGGTAGAGCTATAAGCAAAATAAACAAACTGGTCAATAGTTGCCTACATTCTATTCAGGACAGAAGTGAGTGATTCAAGGAACGTTGCCTATAAAGCAAAAGATGCTGTGCAAGAGCCTCTATAAGCACCCACAGGAGATCAGTTTTGCGGCTGAACTTACAGCACAGTAGATTCTAAATGATCTATTACTTCAATTTTTATCAGAGTTAGTGAAAAGCAATGAATCACTTTCCCAAGAGCATTTATTCATCTCATAGAAACCCTTTTTGATGAATTCACACAGTAAGTGCCCCTTGGATTTTCTTTACCGACACAGGTTAATGCATCCTGACAGACAATTCAACACACTTGAAACATGGGCCTGAGTCTGACCTTAACATGGAATACAATCTTCAAATTCCATAATGATGGCAATATGATCCGATTTTTCCAAAGCTGGTCTAATTTAAATGTTCAGGCAATGGACCTGCTGTTTCTACATGGGCTCCATTTTCAGGAAAAGGGCCCCAGAGAACAGCCACAGATTGTTCTCTGTCTAACAGTGGCTACCTTCACAGGGTCTTGCAAGGGCCTGCCCTCCAGGGGACAGGCTCTCCTCTTATAGAGTCAAGGGCTCAAAGCAAGGTGATGAATGCTGGAAGCAGGGGAGTGAGGTGTTGGGAAATTTAATTAAAAAGTGTAATACACAAAACAAGCCCATGGCTTCAAGTTACTCCAGAAGTGTGATATAATGATCACTTTTTGAGAACTCACATTTCCCAAGAATAAACAAGCCTGGTGAAAAAGGAGCTACTCACTTTTTCTTTTTATTAATTTTTCAAGTCTTCTGGTTAGGCTGCAGCAGTTTTTGTCAACAGCCTTTCAATCTTTACTAGAAGATTTTTTTTTTCCTGCAGTCATCTGACTGGAAGAAGGACTCTTTGACCATGAAAAAGAGTAGTGTATGCCTCTGTTGTCTGTCTTAAATCCAATGCCATAATAATGACTGGGGTAGCAGTTTCTAGGACATCCCATGTAATTCAACAGTCAAGTACAGGGCCCTGGCCATGTTACATTGGGCCCATGAAATCCATAATGAACCCAAGAGAGACTAGTGTGACTGTAACATAGAGCCAGTTCATGGCAAGTTTCATGGTAGACTGACTTTGGACGGTGGGTATAGAGCAGGCTCTTTATAGGATATTTAGGCCTTATTCAAATGGACTCACAGAAATGAAAACTATAGGAAGGACATTGGGGGTAGAAATAGCTTAATGACGGAATGCATATGTGGCCGGGGTGAAAAAGGTTCAGAAATGTTATTACTGCATGTGGAGAAAGTTGTGGTCTAGATAGGAAAGAAAGGCAAATCCTTTCAGTGTGGAACTTTATTTAGACAGTAAATGGGAGGGCGTTTGGATGTAAGAGCTGGGAGCTGTGTAATAGGTGTCACTATCAATCAGTTTGGGCCTCAGAACAAAACAGAAAAGGACATGGATGAATTAAAGGAAGGAAAGGGGCAGGAAGCAACCGCTGGTCTCACGTGAGAGACAAGGAAGCCAGGATGGCACAGTGGAGGCACCCAGGCAGAGGCTATGATAAAGAGGGTACAGGTTGGAGCATTGCAATGACCGGTCAGGATTTGCATGCTCAGATGCTCCCAGTTTTAATCCCAAGGAGGAAATATCATATAATACGGGAATGAGGAAGAATGAAGGGCATGAAAGGGATGAGAGGTGCAATGAGTAACAGCATACAGTTCTGACAGAAGAGTGAGTGAAGAGTAAAAAAAAAATGTGGCATATCATTTTTACTTTGTTTTATAAAAACAATACTTTAGGGATTGGAAGGTGGTTGTCAAGAGGGAGAACTGGAGGATACTGGCTTTGATTTGTGGGAAACCTTAGACAAAGGGCACACTGGGGAAGGATGCTTTCAGTTTGGTTTTGAATCTGCTGCCTTTCTCACCCTCATCCTGGCGACACCAGATGAATGAGCTAAGATGCAATTCATCCACTCCCTGTGCAAAACAAGGCGGTGAGAGGTGGAGCAACGTGGACCGATGGCACCTGGCAGCAAGCATGTGCAGGAAGGAGCAGATGCTGCCTCTCACCCTGCAGCTCATTTCCTCCACTGTATTTTATTTGGACCTAAACTCTGTTGGCAGAAACACAGGGTCAGAGAAAGCATCTGTCCTCCCTGGCACATGCCCTCTCCTGTTGTTCTTTCTTTACCCTCATCACAGGTGCAAACTAGTCCAGCTCAGGCTGTTTGCTTCAAGTGAGCACACTGACCACCACTTTGATATTTATTTGGTGCTTAAAGAAAATCACAAATGTGAGGGGCTGCCAGGGCTCCTATTACATCAAGACATCCTCAGTTGGAGCTAGGACAAGGCAAGCTCACTACCATGACTTCTATGAGGTGTTTACTTCACAGACAGATCATAAAACAAGCCTTAGTAACACCTAGGCTCACCATACCTCAAACTCCAGATAGTGATCTTTGAGCTTGTATTCATCGATATCCTTGGCTTTGACCTTCTTGTCTGGGGGATAGGAGCGATGCTCAGCCAGCTCGGTAGTGATCTGCTTCAGCTTGCTTTCATGGGATTTCAGCTGTTCCTCCTGCAGGAAATTGTTAAGTCATTCATGTGCAGAGAATAGTCAAAGAGAAGCACAGGACGACTGTAAAAGCCTTTCTGCTTAATGACTTCAATTTACCCAAACAGTACAGTAAGCCTTGGTCCTAAGATCTTCCAACTTTTTTAGGCCAATGTTAGTATAATCCTTTCTAGGAAGGCAGCAGAGACTAATATTACTAGCTAGTCTCTTGTGGCAAAGCCATATCATTTCTGAGCCCTTCACCAGCTGTAATTGTCATGGAGTGGGACCCGATCTCTTAGGAGAAATCCAGACAAAAAAGTTACATGTGGAACAATTAACTGCCTTTCCTGAGAGTCACATGACATGGGTTCTCCTTTCATGCCCACTCAGCAATGCTGTTAGCTTCCCCCTGCCTATCATAATGACCATCTATTTGCATAATGTTTTCCTTTTGGGGGAAGAAATTGTGCTACAAAAATGCTTTTATGAAACCTATGTACTGGTGAAATTCTCCCCTAGAGTGGCAGAGGTTTTTAACGTCCTTCAATTTCATTGACCCAAAGCAGTCATTCAGTTAAACACAGTGTAATTACTGCCTGAAGAGCATTAGTGCACACACTAGGTGCTAACATGAAATAGCAATTCTATGTATGAGAATGTCCATTCCTGACACAATTTATATCACCTCGGTAATATATTACGTAAAAATATAGGCTGCTGAGCTATCTTATAACATATTGAGAATATTCATTCTTTTCTCTTTCTTTTCCTTCTTGCTTTTTTCTGAGACTAGATCTCACAGAATAGAATCAGCTGACCTTGAAACTCATTCATTAACTCTTTCTTCCCCGTCATGAGTGCTAGGATTAAAGACCCATAATCCATATCCAGCTGTTTAAAACATGCTTGAAACAAAAGATATTTTAATTCTCTGGCATCCTACAATTGTGTAACTGCTTAGCATTTTGCTTTTCCATGAAAATTTATTCAAAGTCTTGAGCAATTTTACCTGAGCAGTATAAAGTGAATGGATGGTCAATGAAAAGGAATTAAAACAATCAACAAATATATTGAATGTAACAGAAACATTTTAAAATATGTTATAGAATTTGTATTGCAGAATAGATGTGAATATTTAAGTCACCAGAACATTAATAACCACAAACTAAATCAAGACTATATAATATTTTATGTAAAAAGTTACACAGAAGCATGAGTCTTATACAGTATCTTAAGGTCCTCTAAAATACTGATATCTCTAGAACCAAAAGAAAATAACCTGCATATTTAATGTTATAAGTAGAAAATAATGAAAAGAAAAGTAATGTGTGCAAAAAAGGAACACAAAGTGAAGGATAAAAATAAGATCACATTCATTTGAAATATCAGGTATGACAAAATACCCAAAGTAGTCCTGGAAAAGTATGGGAGCACAGAGAGATAAACAGAGCTAAGATTATGGGAAACCCGTCATCTGCTCACTGATAATGCCGAAAGCCAATGCACACTCTTCAAGGAGCTTGGTTTACAAATTTTCATTCATTTGTTATGTTCTGTCAAGGAGTGTAAAGACCATGTTACAAATGGATGCCTTCCTAAAATGCATATGCTAAAGCCCTAACCCACAGCTGCATCTGAAGACGGAGCCTCGTTAAGGCTGGTGAGGTCATAAGCCCCAGTGTCCTTAGGGGACACAAGAAAGTGTGACTTCTCGGTATGCATACTACCCAGCAAGGACAGGCTAGAAGGACAGCAATCATAAAGAACAGCCAGTGTATGCAGCCCAAAGGGAGCTATTTCAGATTACGATACAGCTGCCATCCTGACCTGTGTCTCCAGGTTTTATGGAAAACTAAAAAAAGGAATTATTAGGTGATCCAGCCATCCAAACTTTGGGTATATTCTTTTTTAATTTTGGTTTTTCTAGACAGGGCTTCTCTGTGTAGTCTTGGGTGTCTTGGACTTGCTTAGTAGACCAGGCTGTCTTCAAACTCACAGAGATCTGCCTGCCTCTGCTTCCCTGAGTGCCGGGATTACAAGGGAGCACCACTGCACCTGGTTATTCTTACAGGAAGGAAATAATGTCAAAGAGATGCATGCACTCTCATGGTTACTGTAGCATTACTCACAATGTCTATGATATGGACATAAACTATGTATCCAACCACAGAGACCATTACTAGTCAAAATGTGACATATATATTCAGCCTTAAAAATAAAATTCTGGGCAATACTACAACATGGATACATGGGAAACACTACATGAGCTCACTTATATGTGAAATCCAAAACCATCAAACCCCATGCTACTAGATGGTGGAATAGTATCTGTATAACCTGATGATTGTGGGGACTGGACAGACGTTGGTTGATGTCAGTCAGGAAAAATAAATGAAAGAATTCTTTGGTGAATCAAGTGGATCAACTATAATAACAGTGTGATGAATATTTCAAAATTGCAAAAAACAGTGTAAAATGTTCTCACCACAAAAGAGGAACATACATCAATTAGCTTGATTAACCACTGCACAATGTATGCATACTATAAAAACACACTGTGCCTATAAACAGAGACACTTCTTAATGTCAACTGAAATTTACAAGATCTCACTCTCTCTTACCTAACAGTATTTTTATTTTGAAGGGCATTTCATATTTTGTTTTTGTAAATTTAATAACTGAAATATTGCCTAAGGCTGGCCTTGAAGCAGTTCTCCTGAGTAGTCTCCCAAGGAGCTGGATAAAAGATGTGTTCAGTGCACCTGACTTTATTTAACTTTTGCTAGTTGTATTGACAGTACACATTTATGAGGTTCAGTGTGATATTTTAATACATACGTACAGTACACAATGTACTGTATGAGTGTGTGTGGGGTAAGGTGTATAGTTCTGACCAGTGAGAAAGGCAACCACAAGAATGACTCATCTTCTGGCATACCACAGATACTCCCAATGTCTTCCCAGTGGGCCCTTAGCACTCCCACCCTCAGTCAAAGCAAAGGATAAAATGAGGAGTGGGTTGGGTTGTAGGGTGCTTGCCTAGCATGCAAGAGGCTCTGGGCTCAATACTTACCACATAGTAAGAGGTGGACAGTTTGGTGTGAAAGGGGAGCATAGGACTCTTGTTTCTCGCCAGTGTTTGCCTTGTGCTTACCCTCAGTTAATGTACAGTATTCATCATCTAATCATTATCCATTTCAGACTTTTACAAGAAAGTGACTGGGATTCAAAGACAATAGAACTAGATTCAAGAAACATTAACTTTTTGTGATATAAGTGTCCAGTGGTGAAAGGCCTAAGGAAGAGTGCCACAGTCACGTGTCTACGTGCCACCTACCTTTCTTCCTAACCAGCTATCTGCATATCTAAGACACATGCACACTTCCTGGCTCAGTCTCAATCTTAGTCGTCACATAGGTCTGCAAACTGAGCCTGTGGTACAAGTCTCAGCTCATTCTGTGCACATCCAAGCTTTGAAATGACTGCTTTGGTGGGTATAAAAGGACATCCTCAATAGACTAGAAGGTGTATGTGGAGGCATGATATTCAGTTTGGACAGCTACACCAGAAGGAGGGGGGAAAGCTTTAAATGTCTGAAGTGGTCCCTCCACCCCCAACAGAAGAAAAATGTACCCTGGCAGCAATGTGACAAAAACAACAGAGAAGGTGACTCCTACACAGAAGGGCTGTTCAGGAAGAGCTGTGCCACACTGGCAGCAATCACACTTAATAATCCAGACTAATATGTTTTGGAGGAAAGACAAGAACAAATTAAAGAAAAGCTCACAAGTGACAGGATAATGGACAAATGTGTCTTAAAGAACCAAGCACTCTTAATTGGACCTTTAATTGTCCCAACACTCTTTATATTTCCAGGAGAGTGCTCACCTTGCAGTTATACTTTACAAATTCAAATTACCAGAGAGTCTCTGGCATTCATGGTCAGACTGTCTGTCAGTGGATCTGAAGCTCTGGGATTTAGTCATTGGGAAAAGCAGTGGTCCTCAATGGGAGAGGGTGAACTTTGACCCCAGAGAAGACCTGGCAGTGTTTTACTAAAAATTAAATGGTACTCTTCTCTGCTGCTTGGTCCTTTCTACGCCTAATCATTTGTAAGCAGAAAATTAATTATACAGTAAAAGTAATGCATATATAGTAAATATTTAATACAAGTTTTAAAAATCCTGAAGCCATGCCTCTTTTCTTACTGTTTTTTTTTTAATAACTGTGAACATATCTGTGTGCATTCCCTTCCATCTTTATCACCTTGCATTACCTCATCAAAGAAGAGGAGCACGGATGTGTCTCCCATTACTCCAGCCAAAATGTTCTCACCAAGTTGACCAATGATTTCTCTGCCACCAAGTAGAAGTTATTTTTTTCTGACTTCCCTTCTTTTCTTAATGCTCTGTATTTGGTTATTCCCACCTAAATAACTACAGAAACTGGTTCTTAAGTGCCTTATCTGTTTCTGAGTCCTGGTACTACAATACTTCGAGTCAGAAGGAAGATGAGGATAAAGTGAGGCAAGATTCCACAAGCCAGGTCAGGAATCAGTCAGTCCCCAGCTGTTCACATCTGGATGACAGCTCTTCTTCTCATCTTGCCCAGTCATATGCTTGAATGCTTCCACTTCTCTCCAAGGCTAGTATAAATATTCCCTCTGGATTACTAAAGCTCCTCAAAAGGCCGTTGTTCTTCTACTACTATCTTCTTTAAACTCTACTGTCAAATCGTAACAATCATAATGCCTACATTACCAATGGATCACATTCTTATCCTGCTTTACACTATGGTCTCAAGGATACCGGGGAGCTACCAAAACAACCCAAATCCTACACGTGGCAAACATGCAATGTTTAGTGTCCCTCACCAAAATGTACATGAAAGTCTAATTTCCACAGTGATGCTATGGAGTTGGGGCTCTGAAGAGGTGACTAGGTCCGGTGAGTTTCACTCATGGTGATTGAGACTATGGTTTTGAGCATAGGTGTGAGCTGCTAGCAATCAGTTTGACATCTTCCACTTTCTCCAGCTCAGCCTCTTCACCATCAGTGCTCTACAGGATTACCATACAGCAGGATCCTGAACTCACAGCAAAGGAAGTGAGTTTCTGTGTTTTGTTTTTAAATTGGTTACAGACTTTGTGGTATTCTGTTAAAGCAGCAGAGATTAGAACAAAGTTCTTTCATGACATGGCCCTGACTTACCTTCTCACAAGTATATTCCTGCATGTCTCAAGGCTTCTTGAGCCATAGAAACATGGACATAGCTCCTGCACCACAGTGCCTTTTTCCTCTCATCATCATGTTCCTTATCACACTTCATATAATAACTTGGCTTCCTTTAAGCTTCCTATCAGGCCTCATGTTTCCTCTTTCACCAGCTATCCTGTCCTTTGTGCTACATAGTATTCTGGACTTATGCTCCTCTTACATCCATCAAATGGAACTACAAGTAACTTGCTCCTCATTGCAGTGTCTGGCCCATCATAGATGAAGTTACTTCTATAGTAGGAAACAAGAATTTCATAAAAACATCAAAATGACTTCCCAAATCCTTTACTAGTCAGTGGGGCCATTTCAGACATGTTTAATATCGGGCAGGGCCTCAGAGGACAGCTTTGAGGAGGAGAGGGTATGATAATCTTTAGACAGAGTAATCTGACAATGGCAAGATAAGATCATCCTTCGATTCATCTGACAGCAGCAGAGAAGTTTATGTGAATGAATGTGGCAAAGAGCTTCAGCTCTTTACTGTGATGACTTTAGTGGAGCTGAATGTTACCAGCTCTTCCCTGAGGTTGAGGAATTAAACTGGAATTACCCCAGAGTCTCACTATACAGTGAGAAGAGAATCATGGACATACTTTTATATTCCCCAGTAAAACACTCAGGAAAAGAAAAATAATGGATAAAGGGTGAAGAGTGCATTTACAAGCCAGGGCTTTGTCCCACCCCTAGGTCACATAAGAGAAAATTAGGATTAAAAAATTTAAAAAGCATCAAAGGTGTTTGAAGTGCTTCTGAAGCTGAAGCACAGCACATTGCAATTGCCCCATTTATGCAATTCACTCTTACAAGACCGATCCTACAAGACATGCCAAAATATGCAGATCCTTTCAATACTGAAAATTAGTTAATACTAATATCATCATAAGGCATCTTAAGCACTGAGCATGATCACAGCGGTTTACCTGGGATAATTTTGTTGTGGTGGCTGGCAGAAGTGGGCGGCTAAACTTCTTCTGAGAGCCAATGGCTGCTGGGAATGGTGGTGCAGAAAATACAGCTGCAACACAGTTAATTTTGCTTATCCACCCTTGCATTTCTTCAGGACTCCTAGGAGAGGAAGAGATGTGCACGTTAGGATAGTGCTATATCTAGGTAGAACATGCCTTATTTTTTTGCTTATTACCAATTTAAAATGGAACATTAAGAGAATTTATTCTTAGTGTAAAATTTCACTGGTTCACTAGAGGTTAACATTCTCAACAGGGCTCACTATGGGAATGAAAGGCTACAGACATTATCATTATCACAGTACAAGGCTGTGGCCCTCTCTGCAAGAGACATAGAGAAAATGGGATATATGCTTTGCAAGCCTCCACTCTTTCTTAGAAGGTAGTCTAGGCCAAAAGTAATATTAAAACTAACTCTTCTCTTTTAGCCACAAATTTTATTTTAACATTGAACTCAGGCATACACAGTAAAAAGAAATACAAAGAGGCACGCCTGACCACTGTGGAAAAGAACTGGATCATTTCCACAAATATTAACTATACATTTATAATACAACCCAGTAACTATACTTTTAGGGAGTTGCACAAGACACATGAAACACCGATACACAAATATTTGTATGTCAATGTTTATGGCATCATTATTTACAAATTATTGTTATTGTATATGTATGCTGTGTAAGTTTGTATATGTGCCAGAGCATGAATATGGAGATCAGAGTTGATTTTCTCCTTCCACCTTTACATGAGGGAGGAAGAAAAGGAGGAGGAGGAGAAGGGGGATGACAAGGACAACATTAAGACCAAATAAGAACAAAACCAAAAAACATACTGGGTTTGGAAAAGTAAGACCCTCCAGTCTGCAGTCTTGAGTTTAAACACGTTGGGCTTCTTCTCATAGTCGGTGGCCTTGGATGCTAGAGCATGGTGCACACTCACTGCATTTTTCAAGTCCTCTTCAGACAAAGCCTTCTCTGGCTTATATTCATCCTGAGCATGGACATAAGGAAAACAAGCACAAGAGCATGACCACCAGTCAAGTTTTCTGAATCTGAAATTAAAGGAAAAACTTTCTGGAAACTCCATGGAAAAAGTAAAATGGGGAGTACAAACTCTTGGTAACTTTGTAAATGTGACAGTATCACAATTTTTAACAATGTGCAATGAGACAATGCATGCACAGAAGGTATTTTTGTAAGAGCCAATACATATTAACTAAGGCAGACTGCTGAGGAAGGCCAGATGGACACACACATCTTGGGAACCTTCAACATGGCTAGGTCCGCCAGGTTTCCGAAACAAACACGCTGGAGCTTGCGGTCACCATCAACAGAGCTGCACTGATGGCAGACACAGTGCCTCTGGGTCTGAACACACAATATTTTCCCGAGGCTATCTTTTGAGGTGATTGTCAAAAGAAAAAAGGGACAATGAAATAAAGTAATTTCTCTAGCTCTTCTGATAGAAAAAAAATGAAGGATCAACTTAATATAAAGCTTGACTCTGGCTGCATTATCTTCCTCTGTGACCTGGTAAAGCTGCTCCTCCATTGGGGGGAGGTGACCAAAGAGCCAGTCACTGAGTTAATGTCAGAGACAGCCCCTGTTCCACTTACTAGGGAAACCCACTTGGAGACTGAGCTGCCATGGGCTACATCTTTGCAAGGGTTCTAGGTTATCTCAATGCATGGTCCTTGGTTGGAGTATCAGTCTCACAAAAGACCCCTGCACCAAGATATTTTTGATCTCCTTGTGAAACTTCTGCACCCTCCAGGTCTTTCTATCCCTCCCCCCTTCTTTCATAAGATTCCCTACACTCTGCCCAAAATTTGGCTATGAGTCTCACCATCTGCCCTCCTGGGTAGTCTTTCAGAGGCCCTCTGTTGTAGGCTCCTGTCCTGTTCCCTGTTTTCTTTCTTTTCTGATATCTATCCCATTTACCTTTCTGAATGAGGACTAAGCATCTTACCCAGGATCCTCCTTCTTGCTTAGCTTCTTTAGGTGTACAGATTTTAGTATGTTTATCCTATATTATATGTTATTATATCCTAATAAGCAGTAATAAGTGAGTATATACCACATGTCTTTCAGCTAGTCCTGATGAAACTTGATAGGCTAGGGTCAGATAGAAGGGGAGTCTATCAGTAGACTGGGGGAGGGACATGGGAGGAGAAGAGGGAAGGAGGGTAGGATTGAAACGGGATGGGGGGGTGCTACAGCTGGGATACAAAGTGAATAAATTGTAAAAAAACAAAAAAAAAAAAAAACAAAAAACCAAAAACCTTGACTCTGTTGCTCTAAGTAGGCATAAAATACTTAAGAAGGTCTCATCCATATACAATTTTGTTTTTTGACAACAACTACATAGTTCAGAGTTTTCAAAGGTTCTTTTGTATGAGTACCATCCAAACATGACACTCAAAACAAAAAATTCAATAGTAGAATAATAATCAGAATTTAAAACAGGCTTTTAAATTATGTCTAGCAATTGCTGGCTTTACTGGAATAAATAAAAGGTAAAAACCGATGTAAAAAAATTCCTAACTGCTGTGTATGCTACAAGCTGTGACAGTATGCATTTTTTTTTTTTGAAGCTTAGGCTCCATTTCTCATATATCATCAAAAACAAGACGAAACTTAAGTTTCCTAAAACTTAAGTTTCTCCTATAAAGAAAACAAACACAACACACACAGCATACACATACATGTGCGCGCGCGCGCGCGCACACACACACACACACACACACACACACACACAATCACTTTCCAACCCATAGGAAAGAGAATTACAGGCTGTTTTTTTTAAACTTTTTAGAAAAGCAATCAGTACTTTCCCCCATATTAGTCTGTTTTCCGGCAATACCATTCAAAACTCAAACAATTCAAATATATTAATGCCTAGAACTTATTAAAAATGAATAAAAGCAGACAAGCTAAATGTTGGTTTTTAATAATTACTATCAGTACAAGCTGAGAAGCAAAAGGTTTTCCTTTAATTATAAAGTAAATTTAAGTAGCAATATAAAGAGTGCCCACATTCACCATATTAAATGACAACTTCCAGAATGGGATTGCAATAAGTCTTGGTTTAATAAGGCTCAGGGATTCCGATTTGCTCCTGACAGTCTTGTGGCAAGATAAGATGAACAAAAGTTAATGACTAGACTGGGGGCGGGATATGGAGGAGAAGAGGGAGGGAGGGCAGGATTAGGAGGGGACGAGGGAGAGGTCTACATCTGGGATACAAAGAGAATAAATTGTAATAAATAAAAAATAAATTAAAAAAATAAACTCACCACATTAAACCATATATTCTGGAATACGTCCTATCAGTCTACATTGCTAAAATCTAGCTCTGCTGGGAGGTCTCTTTTGTACTTTTGAAAGGCTTTTCTCAGTGACTCAGCATTCTAACATCTATAACTCTCTTCACATGACATATTTTTGAGTAGGAGTTTCAAGTAGACACAGCCCAAGTGAAAAATCCCCTCTATCCTCGGGATTGTTCTGTAACACAGTCCTGCATGCATGGCCCGTTAGTCACTGTAGTGTCTTTGTTTCTAGATAGAAAACTGAGAAAAAAGAACTATATGTGTGGATGGAGAAAAATGATCAGCACTGAAGTTATCCCTGCGAATTACACATGCCCCATTTTCATGTACTTCTTCCCAACACACATGGGAGTGGCCTGCTGAGATATTAGCCCAGAACATACATGAACCTCTTTTGATTCTGGACTCCATAAGTCAGGATTTACTCTTAATTCTTCTTGGTTTCTTTCTTTATTGTATGTAATTTCTTAAGATAATTATTACTTTTATTTTTCACCTTTCTCATTTCCCCTCATTTCTTGAGGTGAGTTCTACTGTGTAGTTCTGTCTTGTCTATAGCTCAATAAACCCATAGTCCAGCCTTGATCTTACAGTAATCCTCCTGCTCCTGCCTCCACAGCACAGAGATTATTTTTCTTCTTTCATTAAGGAAGAAGTTAAGGCTATACTTTTTGTTTGAGTGTGAGTTATACAGTATAACACAGTTTAGAAATGAATTGTTTCTTGAATTGTTTACTTCTAGGCAGTCTATATTTCACTTTTATATACATTCTTTGATCTTAGTAATAGAAAGTGCCCAAAGCTTAAGTTACATGTCATTATCTATTTTTAATTGTTGGCTTATGATCAGAGACTGTGGTCTATTACGTCTGTTTTTTCATTAAAGTTATTAAGGGTACTCACGTTGCTGAACACATGTTGATTTTGCTTATGCTCCTCTAAAAGGTACATTATTTATCAGATAAGATTTTATGACCAAGCACATTGACTAGTCTCTTCTTGTCCATACATGTTTTCCTACTGTCCATCACCTTCAGAGAACATACTGACCTTTCCCACTTACTGAGGATGCAATGCAAGTTTTCCATCCATTCTTAATAAATTTACTTTTCCTAGTTAGGCTCTATACAGCTTAGTGCATTTAGATTTTAAGCATCATCATTCTCAAAAGCATGTGATATTTTTTTTTAGTATTCTTTCTATAAACTTTTATATTTAGTCATGGAAGGTGAACTTTCAGAAGATACCTTCCACATAAATTTTATATATTTTTTAACTCCTCAAACATATCAACAAGACTTTTAAATCATTTTATTTCACCTTTCTTATTCTCACTAACTCTAAATTTGGCTGGAATACTTTAGTGTGCCTTATTTTAAAATATTACTAAAATATATTTACTATGAATTTTCTGTTTTAAAAACTTCATTTTGCCTTACATGTTACTGTTCTCTCCTTGTTCTTATAGATTTGATTGTGGGCCATGGTCTGTTGCTTATTTGCTTTATTTCTTTGTTTTGCCTTGATCTCTCTATTCTTATCCCTTTGATATTTTAAGTATTTTCTTCATGAAGACCATATACTCTAGTTTTACTCAAGTGTCTTTCAGGGCATTCTTGACAGGTATAGAACTGGACATAGAATTTTAGTTGCAATCCTTTCTACTCCTATCTTTACAGTCTGCAGGTGCTTTTCTTTTTCATCCAGTTTCCTCTATAGAGTCAAGTGTCATTCTGACCCTGCAGGTTGTACTCAGTGTATGTGCATGTGTGTATGAGTACACTGGGCACAGTCATGGAGGCCGTACTCAGTGTATGTGCATGTGTGTATGAGTACACCGGGCACAGTCATGGA
>NW_026594377.1:3047960-3067307 GCF_907164565.1 Psammomys obesus | reverse complement strand
GTATGTGCATGTGTGTATGAGTACACCGGGCACAGTCATGGAGGCCGGAGGTCAAGCGTGCTATCTTTCTCAGTCAGTCTCTACCTTACTTTTTGAAGGTAGAGTCTCTCACTGAATTTGAGGCTCACCAATTCAGCTTGGCTAGCTGATTATTAAGCCCTCAGTGTCCTCCTGGCCACTATTCCCTAAGCCTCTGCAATGAAATTACAGGCACATGGTTCCATGCCTGGTTTGTTGTTGTTGCTATTTGTGTGTGTGTGTGTGTGTGTGTGTGTGTGTGTGTGAGTGAGTGAGTGTATGTGTGTGTGTGTTTGCTGGGTATCTGAACTCAAGTGTTCATGTTTGCACAGTGGGCACTTATCTACTGAGCCATCTCCCCAGCTTTTCTGTTTTCATTTAAACATGTATATACGTGTGTATGTATGTGTGTGTGTGAATATATATGTTACTAGGAATCTCATAGACTTTTCTCTTCATTCACAGCATTCAATAATTTTTGCTTGGCTGTACTTGAATTTTTCATCTATCTCATCTGAAAAGTAAAAAAATCTCACCGATGCTCCTTTCTGCGGTCATTAAAATGGCTGGCTAACAATCACCTCAGGTAAGCAACTGTACTCAGAGGTAATGGTTGTACCAGGGATTTAAGGTTTCCAGTTTTGGATGTTCTCAGTACTAATTGACAATTCATGTCCACTCCCATGATAAGCCCTTCATTCTATCCTGCCAAATGGACGCAACACCCTTAACTAATTATGGTTCAAAGCACTGGTATCTGGAACTAGAGCTTGCATGTTTACATACCTGTTTTTGATATTTGATGTTTTTATGACCTTAGATGGGTTAAACTCATTAGTTTTTTTTTTTCTCTTACCAGTAAAAATACCTCTATTAATAGAGATGATATCTTTAGTTTATTCTTTAAATGATCATCCGGCCACTGGCCCATTCTCTTTCTTATTCGTTAATTACCCCTTGACATACTCATAACTAGATTTAATAGTTTCAACTCTCACCTATATCATAATATCTAACAAACTGCTGTGAATTAATAATAAGCAATGCCAGTTGCTCACTATTAACACTCAGTGACTTCAGCACTTGAAACAACTATAATTACTTGTGGTATATATTCTGTTAATATTTTCATTAATGTGTAAAGCATAGCATTCTTAGACTACTATAAAACTGCAATGAATATCAAAAGACAACATTTATTATGGATCCTGTAAGTAAAACCTAAGAGCAATTTTTGTTCTCTTTTTCTCAATATTTTGTTTCAATCTTGTTTTGTTCCCATTCTTCTGCAGGTGTTTAATTCCCAAAGTCTTATGCTCATGTCATTAAAAAGCTAGAAACTTATTCCATCTACAGCATTTAGATGTTGAACCTTTGGGTAGTGACTGGATTAGGAGACCAGGGAGGAGTCTTGTTGACATCTAAGGAGTAGGAGGGAGTCAGGGAAACACCCGTTTCTACCATGGTGTTGATGCAGTTTGGAAGAGTCTATACGTCTAAAACCATGAGCCAAAACAAATCTCTATTCTTTGCAAATGAGTTCACATTAGTCAACTTTTATAATACTCAAAAGCTGACTAGTCAGCTGTCAGAAAACACTGTTTTCGAAGAAAATGTATCTCAAGGCAGACTGAGGCACTCTAAGACACATCCTAGTTCAAAGAGGAAAGAATGTTTTCACACAGGGCAGAAATAGAAGGTAGGGTCTATTTATTAGGACTAAACTAAAGTCAGGGGTTTTAAGTCTATTGGCTTCTACCATTCTAGTTAATACTAAAACAACATTATCGCTATCTTAAATGCAAAATATTAACAAGAAGATATGTTTGGGTAACTCAAATAACTCCAAATAAAAAATAAATAAGTAAACAGCAAGCAAACAAATAAATAACCACTAAATAAAATGAAGCACCAAGCAACGTTACTCCCCGTGATAGCAGCTCTGGGTAGAGTGGCGATGCCAGGCTGACAGCGAGAGTGAGAAATTACTTTACCTTAACGAGTCTAGCCTGATAGCGTTAGTGTTTACTGCTTGAGCTACAGGATGGCATTTAAATGACGGGGTTGAGAAGGAAGAAATAAGGCACAAATTATTGTAATCAAACCATTTCAAACTCAAGAATGTTAGCTGTGGAAACTAAATGTAAAACAGAGAGAATGATAAATCCAATCAAGGCATTTTCTATAAGGAAAGAAAATGTTCCATGACATCTAATTACAACCCATTTTCTCCAACAAACGAAGGTGAAAATGATGCCCCAAAACATGTTAGCCTCCCCCGTGCTCCCTGCAATCTGTACTGCTTTATCTAGGATGACTCATTAGAGCACTCTGCCATCCTAATAAGCAGTAAGAGTGTGATTTCACAAAGCTCCTTTTTTACATTCATTTAAGGCATGAAAAAGAGTGTTCTTTCCCTTACAATGTTTGTTAATTAAAGTTTGTATGAATCCACATCATAATACTCATAGGTCCACAAATTACTGCATCAAGCTTGAAAAATCTCCCTTGTAAGGTACTATAAAGTGCAATCTAGAAAGTAACAAAAATCATCAACATCAATGAAAAGCATGTTCAGTTTCTCTTTGTATTAAAGTGTTATTAAATAGTTACAGTTAGTATATGCAATAAAAAAACTAACAAGTTGAAATATTCTTGACTACTGAGAACATAAGAGTTGAGAACACTCAACTGTTTAATGTTATGAAGCTATAAATTGAAATATTAGTAGATAATGTAGGTATGATTACAACATGACTAAAGTGTTAATTGCTGGTCCTCCTGCAGAGCACCTTGATACATAACCATCTCTGGACAGTTCTACGTCACAGTAAGAGAGAAAGGCTTGGTTTCAAGATTGCTGAAATTCTAATGCGCAGTGGATCCCAAATTGTCCAATAATGTTGATTCTCACATGGTAATAAATATTTCCTACAACTTAATAGTTATCTTTTAAAAACTCTAGTATTTTCAGTTATTTTTTCTAAAATTACCCAGTTTCATCCTTTTGTTTTTAACACAGCACAGAGGAATAGCAGCAAGGCAAATGAAACCATGCTTTGATCTGTCACTAAATTAAGCCTATAAGTGAAAGTCACAAATTTAAAGTTGAAAGGAGACTTGAGTCTCATTTAACCTAATCTTTTCATATACATAAACAAACTTTCAGTAGAAAAATGCTCCATATTTCTATAGAAAGGAGAATTGAGAAAATACGCCAAGGAAAGCAAAAAGATGCATAGTTTCCTATATGTTTTTTTTAAGTGAGAGTATAGTCTGTCTTCTACATGACAATGGTGTGGTGATCTGGCCTCAGAAAGATTTCAATATTATTTGTTGGCACTGACACTCCCTCATTTAGAGCCATGAGCAAGTACACACAGTGGGACTTGAAGTGCTCTCAGTAAGGCCTTGGGCTTCAGTGGGACACAGACATTTTCCAGGATAAATTTCACAAATGAGTCAGAATTTAACAAGTGTGAAGTTATTTGGAAACAGAGAGAGCATAACTGCCCTTGGGAGGGGGGGATTATAGGCTACTTTGACCAATATCTGAAACAAACTAAGAGGCTTAAGAATTTTTATAAGTGTAACTAAAATTTCTCATCATTTACTTTTCTAAGAAGTACAAGGCCAAGATGATGGAAGACCATTTCTGCTTTCCATTCAGTACCACTTTTCACTAACAAGCTGCTAAAGGCATGCTTGGGGCAGAGAGGATGGGGGTAGTGAGAAAGAGAGAAGAGAAAGAGAGTAGATAAAGGAAGGGAAGGGGGAAGAAGGGGAGAAGAGGGAGAGAGTTCTAGAGCCAGCAAATATACACTGGGATACTCAGGGGTGGAAAAGGCGGCTTGCTATCAGGGCTGACAATTTGAGTTCAAGCTCCTTGACTCACACACATAGTTGGAACAAACAGAACTGGACTCCTACCAGTTGTTCTCTGAACTCCACATGTACAACTTAGTGTGAGCACAATCACACACCTGCAATATGAATGAAAGTGTGTGTGTGTGTTCAAGTACACCTATTGCTGTACTGTTGTCAGGTCTGACCATCACTCACAGCAGTTTCACTGAGTCCAAGTCCTGTGAGGGCAAGTCAGTAGGAAATTCATCCATTTCCCTCTATATCTTTCACATGATTGGTGAAGGTCTGGTAATATTTCTGAAAGTTAAGAGGATAGCAGAAATGAGGTGAGAGAAAAAAAGGAAGAAAAAAGGGAAAGAAAGGGGGATGAAGGCATATGAAAAGAGAAAAGGAAAGATGTGCAACTAACATGGAGAAAGGAACAGGAGCCTGGAATGGCTGGGGCCTGCCTTCCACATGTCCGGGGTAAGGGGCCACAGGCCACCGCATGAAACAAACTAGCTTTCTGCTAGCTGGGGGTCAAGCAAAAGGCAACTTGTTTTCAGTAGAATCCTTCAGAGCCCAGCCTAGATGCTTAAAAGCTAAAGGATCAGGTATCATCCCAGCTGCAGTATCCTATTAAGAACTGATAGTGCACTGATAGGGGAGGACCTGGAAAGGGGCAGGGAGGAGACCAGGGAGGGAGTGTGGGGTTGGGGAGGGAATGAGGGAGCAGGATACAGCTGGGACACAGAGTTAACAAAATGTAACTAAAAAGAAAAAAAAAAAAGAACTGATAGTGATTATACTCTATCACTCACATAGCGGACACATTTATCTACTCCACTGGGTCAATAATCTAGACTAGGATGCATGGAAACTTGAATGTCATCATAGTTCTCCTCTGGGAATAAACACCAGGCTTTGAAGCCCACTTCCTTGCTTCTTTTAAAAGCATTAACCACTATAGAATGAAAATGATTGAAAGTGGGTGTATAACCTTTTCAAAGCATGAAAGGTCACAAAGTCAGCACTTTCAGAAAAGGAGATAAAATGCCTTGAGTGCACAGGATTCGTAAAAGAGCCGAAGAAGGCCTGGCTGGGATCATCCTGCCCTGAGCACTATGGAGTTTAGTACCTGAGCTCTGGGTGTCATCTTTGTCTTCTTCCTTCCTTCCTGATTCTAACCACACTTTAAACATAAAACAAAACAATCCCCTCCCTTTTCAAATGGACTTTTACAGAACCCTAGACACAGATCAGTAAAACTCATTCAGTAACACACACACAAACACGCACACACACACACACACACACACACACACACAAAATGAAGCAAAAATTTGGCACAGAGCATAGAGAGCTCCCAGTGTGGCAATATTGCCAGCCTGGTTCCCAAACTCTAAAATGGTTTTAAGTGTACAAATATTTGTATCAGCCTCAACTCTAGTGTAGTATCTCACAGGTTCTACTCTGGAGGAGTCCACAAATTGTAATCTGCTTCCCACCCAAACACATTCCATTTACCTGTGGGTTGTTTATTATTATTATTTTTTTCTGATCCTAACCTATATATCATTGAGTGATTGACTGATTTGGAGATTAGCCCAGGGTAACTGCTGCACTAGTGAGCTATAACCACAGTCCTTTCCTTAGTTACCTAGTGTTTTTCATAAGATGATTTTTAAGAGTTCACTAGCCACTCATTGCCTAAGATAAGTCTTTTTATCTCTACCATTCAGTCCAAGCTCTTCGAGGAGTAGACAGTATGTTTATTTCCTGTTGGAGTGATGTTTTTATGTACTGTGTGAAGGTTGTCTTTGTATATTCAAAGGCTGATGTCTGTCCCAGCAGAGACCTGAGTACAGGTAAGACTTTGGGATTGCTAAGCATCACCTGTCTCAATGTTTTGTAAATATTGTTCTCCATCACCTTCTCATTGGTTAATACAGAGCTGAACGACCTATAGCAAAGCAGGAGAGAGAGGCAGGACTTCCGGAGAGATAGGAACTCTGGGAAAAGAATCAGAGGCACAAAAAGATTGGCCTATGGGAGGAAGTTGAACATAATGAAACGTAAGGGACCACGTGGCAGAACATAGATTGAACATAGGTTATAAGAGCTATTTGGGAACAACAGTAAGCTAAGGTTTAAGGCTAAATATAAGTCTCTGTGTCATTACTCAGACCTGGGCGGGGGCATAGAAAGGCCACGTGGTTTTCCTGCCTACCCTTCAACATAACATTTGTGAATGACTCTGACATTACTATATGGATACTCTGTAGATTAAGCTTTTGCATGAAAGCTACTGGGATGAGGACAGAGAGAGTGAAAGCTAATGGTGGAAAAAAGACTTTGTATAGGGCAGAAAAATTCAACAAGCCCCCCTTTAAGAGAAAATGACAGATGGAACTTATTTTACTCTAGAGAGAATCAACAACAGGAAAGATTCGGAGATTAGCTAGAAATGCGACAGAAACTGGGGATCTGCAATTTGCAAAAGTCATAGGAAGAAGACATCAGAAGAGGATATAGGAAGTTGTCCTCAACTTTTCTCTAACCTAGTATCTACCACAAGTTGCTCCAACCAGAACTTTTCTATAAATAATATTCTGATTGCTGAATGCATGTGACATGGTCTAATTCCTGTTTTACAGGATGGGAATGCTCCCAACATCTCTGTTGTCTATGGCACCACTTTCTCTATGGTCACTTCATTCAAGCTCCTTTAAACTTTTTCTACAATAAATATTGTGTGTCTGTGTATCCTCTTACCTTCTATCCTCTTACCTTCTCAATATTAAAACTAGAGTGACATCATCCATTCCTATGATTTAAATTATCAATAATTTGTTGATGACTCTTTAGAGTAAATTTCTAGGCATCTCCCTTGGTTACAGATTAAACATGCATAATTGATATTGGGCATAGCCACTTCCTATTCCATAGAATTTTGAATTCAATGCCTTAGTTTGAACTCGCTCACTAGACCCTTTCCTGCTAACATACCCTAGTTCAAAATAGTCTGCATGTGTGGATGAATCTCCTTCTAGGTCAATTTTTACACTTCAGGCAGGCTGATGTTTCTAAACTCTAAGAATTCTGTCACTGTGTATTTCAAACATTAGCTCCACATTTCACTCAGAAAGTCTTGACTCTTTAATCTATCTTTCTAGGCCCTTTAAACCTGCCCTGAGCACTTTTGATACTCCACTGAACTTGAAGCTCTCCAAATGTGCTATGGTGTCACATCTACGCACCCACATAAGCTTGTCCTCGCCATATCTCTACATGACTTTTATTTTTTCATCTGTCATTTTAATACAGGTTTACATATCACTTTCCATGATATTTCTTCCACGATCTCTTCTTTTTTTATATATTTTTTTATTTTTATATTAATTACGGTTTACTTACTTTGTGTCCCAGCTGTAGCCTCCTCCCTCTGTCAGTATAATGTTCTTGTGCAATGTATACAATTTACCCTTGTTCATTCACATGCTGATTTCTCTACCCCACTATCTAGTTTCAATCTGGACACTGCACTGTGATGCTTTTTCTAAGCATCACTTGTCTCAAGTTTGTGTAAACATGCTACCATTTGTTCTCCATATTGTCAATAAAAAAAAAAAAAACAGCCAATGCTGAGCAATGCAGAAAATACAGTGGGTCATCTTGATCCAGAGCGGAGGAGGAAGAAGAGAGTAGAAAGAGGGTTGAGGGGAGAGATTGGAGAGGAAAGGACCTGGAAACACTAGGAGAGAAGAACCTGATGTAAGATGACTAAAAAGCAAGTATAATGTGGGAAATCTGAATGGGAGGAAGCTATGTGGGTTTGGAGGTTTAGGATGGAGTAACTATTGCCCAGCATTGTGCTTTAGATTAATTAAATAAATCCTATTCTTTGTGTGGTGATTTGGGTATACAGATGGTTTAGGAATAACCACTGTTTAACTAAAAGATAAATCAATAATAAATATTAATAATCAACAACAGTTATCACTCCATAAAATGCCTATAAGCTGGTCTCAATTTTCTCAATTGGGACTCCATCTTCTCAGATGACTCTAGCTTGCTGGTGAAGTTGACATAAAACTAGCCAACACATTTCTATCTATTTATTTTCTTCAAATATTGATCCTTGGGAGTGTCATGAATCACAGAGTAGAAAGTATTAGCACTTTTTGAGACATTTTAAAATTATGTATATAAAGATTATACCAGTTTTTGCTGTCTAAATAGTTTATGACAGTATCTGTCTCACAACAGCTTTTTCCCAACCCATTATTGGGATTTTATGCTTATTCTGAGAAAGAGACACTGTTCATTTATTAACATTCACAATTTACACATTTGAGTTTCTCTGGAAAATGGGCCTTCTCTTTGATTCATCATCTGCAGGACTGAATCAGATCTATGCACAATCAGTGCCTAGAGATAATATACTCTTTAGAAGGGCGGTGTAAACACTTGAGAAATTTTGGCTAATTGGTACTTTAAACATTTCGAGTGTTATAATAATGCCAGGTTGGTGGCCGTGTTTGCTATAAGAAAGCAAACTGAGCAAGCTATGGATCGAAAGTAAGCTAGTAGCGCTCCTGTATGGCTGTGCATCAGCTCCTACTTTCTGGCTCTACTTGAGCTCCTGCCCCCGGCTTGATGATGTGATTGACAATTTCCTGGTTCATTTTGTAAGCAAAATAAACCCTTTCCTCCTGAAAGTTGCTTTTGGTTATGGCATTTTCATCAGAACAACATAAACCCTAACTAAGTACCATTATTTGTATCTATAAAGAAGTAAAAGGGATATGTCTGAAAAACTGGAAAAGGTTACATTGTGCAAAATTATTTAACTGAAAATATTGTACACACATTAAAATAAATTCTTTCATAAACCTTATAAAGGAGGGGGGAGTTAGATTGCCTGCTATTTGATAGTCACTAGATACCAAATAAATAAATAGCTCAGTTCTGAAAAAATTTAATGAGAAAATGTTTAAGATAATATGCAGAGTGAAAAGATCAAATGTAAAAAAATATGCTCTTATACGAATCCAAATAGATTTTAAAAACTTTCCTTGAGAGTGATATTATCAAAACAGCAGAAGAGGGAGTCCTAACTCATGGCCCCATAGAAACACTGATTTTACAGTTACATATCGTCTTAGTTAGGGTTGTTATTTCTGCAATCAAACACCAAGACAAAAGCAAGTTGTTGTTTTTTTTTTCAGCTTATGCTTCCACATCATCAAAGGAGGTCAGGACAGGAACTCAAGCAGGACAGGAACCCAGAGGAACCTGGAGCTGATGAAGAGTAAATGGATGGGTGCTATTTACTGGCTTTCTCAACATGGCTTGCCCATCCTACTTTCCTATAGAACACAGGACCATCAGCCCAGAGATGGCTCCACCCACAATGGTCTGTGCCCTTCTCCATAAATCTCTAATTAAGAAAATGCTTATAACCTAAGCCTATGGATACATTTTTGTCAACTGAGGCTTCCTCTTCCCTGATGACTCTAGTTTGTGTCAAGCTGACATAAAACTATGTAGATCCAAGTATTAACAGAATGCTGGAATTTAGCTACAAGCATGCAATACCCCAGGAGAGCACAGAACTGAGCAATCTACACTGTAACAGGCAAGAAGAACCATTTCACTTTGCCTATACCAGCCCCTCCCTCAAGATGGTGCAGAAGGGAATAGTCTGACCCAGGATTCACTCACCCTCTCTCTCCTCTATCTCTCTTATCTGTGTGTGTGTGTGTGTGTGTGTGTGTGTGTGTGTGTGTGTCTGCCTGGAGAAATCAAAGAGAAGAGCATGTTTTCAGTGTTCTAGCGTTTAAGAAAGCTAACCAATTAATGAGTTTCTCTTGGCTCCCTATAAGTAGGATGGAACTGGCATGCTTTGGATGCCTGGGGATTGCTTAGAACAAAGGAAAGTGGTGGGTGGCTTGCTGTAGCCAGCACAGCTTGAAACACTAGAGAAATGTGCTCAACTTTAAAGTTTCTCTCTGGGGAGAGAAAAGGGGAGGAGAGCATGTGGCCAGAATTCTAGATTTTCCAAGAACACCTGGGGGACTCAACCTTTGCCATGGCTCACTCAGAACATTAGTAGAATTGATAGCTTGGGAACCTGTAGAGAACAAAGAAGAAAAGCAAGAGCATGTGGTACATAGAACACCTCTGTGTAGAGAACTCTACAGCTCAAGATTTCTCCCTTGGGAGAAGCAGGGAGGCAACAAATATGTATGAAGTATTCTGGCTCTCCTTAGGACTGTCAGAGAAAATGGAACCTGACTGGTGAACTGGCATAAATCGAATGTGATATAACTATTCGGAATAAAGAAAAGCTGGTGGCTTGCCACTGTGGACTCAGATAACCTGGAGTAATGAAGACAGATAGCAGAATGGGGAAAGACAATGGATTTCTATAAAAGAAACTAGCAATCTTCAATCCTCTGTAATTGAGAAATTACATGCACAGGTACAAAGAAATAACAGGTTCTTAAAGAGAATCTCTAAACAGGCTCCAGTGGTGAGAGTTTTCTGTATCAAGCACTTCCTAAGCCATCAGAGGTTGTGGTTTCTTCAGTTGGAAAGATTATAAACAAATCCTGGAGGAAATACAAAAACAAGGAATTTGGTTTAAGAAAGAGAAATAAATCTCCAGAAACCAACTATAAGGAAAAGAAGATATATAAATTACGTAAGATAAAATGTAAAATATAAAAATATTTATAAAATATAAAAATGTCACCACAAAGAGGTTAGATATGCTTAAGAAAATTACAAATAATAAAATGATTATGGGAACAAAGAAACAGAAATATCTAAAGACAGAAGAAATTTTAAGCTGAAGAATACAATGCCTAAAAGTGAAATAATTAACTAAGGGGTTCAACTTGCTCAGGCAGAAGAAAAGAACCATTTGAATTGTTCCATTCAGGGGAATCACAGAGAGAGAGAGAGAGAGAGAGAGAGAGAGAGAGAGAGAGAGAGAGAGAATCAATATGAAAGCCTAAGTGACTACAGGGACAGCAACATATGCATTATGGAAGTATAAGAAGAAAAAAAAGGGCGGTAGTAGGGAGCTTCCTCAGAGAAATAATGATATTAAACCTCTCAAATATGGGAAAGAAAATGGACAGCTACAGCTCAACATGATAGATGCAGCAAAATCATGCCAAGACTCACAATCTTATGAAGAGTCAAAGTATAGGAGAGAAAAATGATTTGTCATATACCGCAGAATGCCCCGAAGACTATCAGTAGACTTCTGAGCACCAACAATTCAGAAAGGGCTGTGAGATTTTATATACTGAGTATTAAAAAAATGCACAGAACAATTGTATTTGGCAAACGTATCCTTTAAAATAAAGGTTATTTCCACAAAATCTGTGCTACTATTACAGCAAAGATCAACAGATTATGCTATTCAATCAAAATAAAAGGAAATGGCTACATGAACTTAACAATACACACAAAAAGGATCAACTAAATGCTCTCGTTAAGAACCTTCCTTCAGATTTAGAAGTGGACAGCTTTAAAGTGAAATTATGAAAAGGGTAATGCATGCAAACAGTAGCCAGAAAAGCAGTGGATGTCCTTATACTAGACAAAATCGACTTCAAGTGAAAATTGCCAAAAGAGAGAATGTGGGACTGATAATAAAGTCAATTCTCTCTCCCTGTCCCTTTCCCTCCCTTTAACATTTGAACTCCCAAACATCGACTGTGAAGAAAAAGTAGCAAACAATAGATTTTCACGTTCTACTTCAATAACAGAAGAATGGTAGGTAGAAAACTGAAAAGGAAATGGATCACTAAAAGAATGCTTTAGGTGAAATATTTAGACATGTCCAGAACATCAGACACAACATTCTTCTGAAGTGCACGTGTAATGTTCTCTACACCACAGAACATGTCGATCAAGATAGCTGAAATTTTTTCAGTCACATCTTAACAACTGCAATGGTATGAAAAGAGCAGAAGAAAATATGCAGAAATCAGACATACTCTTCCATAGTCTCTGAACTAATGTGTTAAAGAAATCGAAGGAAAAAAATGGAAAATTTCTTGGGACAAATAGATACAACATATGAAATCAAAACATAGGAATGCATCAAAAGTAGCTCCAGTAAGAATTTGTGGCAGTGAAAATCTAGAGTAAAAAGGAAGGCAACATTAAATTTTTTAATTTTATGCCTAAACAAACTATTAAAAAAAGAAAAGAATTAAAATTCAAGAAGATATAGAGTACAAAATAGAAAACAAATGGAAAGAATTGGTGGACTCTAAGAAATGTTCCCCTCCAACAAAATGGATCAATATTTAGTTAGAATAATAAAGGAAGGAAGCACCTAAATAAATAAAATCAGAGATGAAATAACTTCACACAATGACACTGAAGTTTCTAAGAAACTATAATGATTAATTATGGAGCAACATATTGGACAATCTAGAAGAAATGGACAAATCACTAGAAACATATAATCATCAAGGTAAAACCATGGGAAAAAAATCTATTACCAGTAAGAAGGTAAATTCAATGGAAAGAAATAAACCAAAAAATAACAGAAAAGCTCTCAACAAAGATGAGTTTCACACCAGATGGTTTCAACAGTGAATTAATCCCATCAAGCAGTTGAAGAATTCTTGCCAATACTTTTTAGACACTTCCAAAGCACTGAAGAGGGAACATATCCAAACTCATCTTAGGGGCCAGCATGGCCTTGATATCAAAACTATTAAAAAAAACATTATAAGAAAAGAAAATTGCCAGCCTGCATTCATGATGAACGGAGATGTGAAATACTACCCATAACGATAGTAAGCTGAATCTGATGGTACATTAAAAACATCAAAGACCCAAACCAGAGTATTTATCAGTAAAGATAGAACATAACTTAGTATAGGAAAATCAACCAACGCATAAAATCTCATGGAGATTCACATTTATAATTATGTTCCTTTCTAAAAATTAATTTATTTTTATTGATTATAGTGTATTCACTTTGTATACCAGCTATAGCTCATCTCCTCCCAATCCTACCCTCCCTCCCTCCCTTATATCATCCCATGTCCCCTTAACAAATACATTAAACATACCTAACAAAATTAAATATGCTTTATCAATACCATGATGAAATTATCTAAAAACTAGGCAGTTTGAAATGCTCATGTATACAGAAAATCGAAAACCCAACAAAAATCCATTAGAACTAATAAAATCAGCAATGTTGCATAATATAAACTAACACACTAAATCACTTGCATTTCTATGCACTAACTGGAATCAACCTAATGAGGAATTTATAATTCCATTAGAGAAGTATTAATAAACACAGAAAAATTAGGAATAAGCAACTACAATAACAGAAGATTCATACATTGGAAACTGTATAACACTGTTGAATGATATTACACAGAAAAAAATAGAAAGATAGGTCATGTTTGGGGCTAAGGGATTTAATATTGTTAAAATATCCATATTATTCTAAGCAGCTTACTAATTCAGTGGAATCAATATCTTATTGACATTTTTAATAGAAATTAAAAATAAATTCTGCATTTGCAAAGAACCCCAGAGGTCCAAGACAGTCTAGAGAAAGAGGAACGTGGAAAGAATCACAGTCTTGGTTTCAGAACATATACCAAAGCTCCAGTACCACACGGTCTGAAGGCACAGCCATGTGTAGGAGGACAAGCCCTGAGAGTCCCCTAAATCCATGACCACATCCTTCCCAGAGGCCAGTGATACACCATGAGCAACAGAATGGTGCTAGAAAATCTGCCCATCCTTAGACATCCTAGGGCAAGCATAAACATTAACATGAGAAATTAAATACTTAAATATTTTAAGACTCTAAAACACAAAAGTTGCAGAAAACCAGAAAACAAAACAGGAACATCTTCGCGATGATTTTTGGATTGGCCACTGAAAGCACAAAGAAGCAGGACTAAAATTATAGTGAACAACTAAACCCTGAATAACTGTCTTCCAGTTAAGCTTCAGTTATCACGTAACCTTCCTGTCTCCGTCCACACAAGAGCTGGAAGCTCTAGAGACCACCCTTCATTGGGACAGGAACTATAAACTGAACCACAAACAGATCTGCAGGTCTGGAACTGGAAGGAAGGAAACTGACAGGAAATGCACCCAGGGAACTCGGAATTCATCTGAACTGCTAAGTACAACAGTTTCAGGACATAAAAACGTATGTGTTTGTGTGTGTGTGTGCATGCAGATGTGACTAAAAGTAAGATGGTCAAATAATATATAAAAGGAATAATCAATCCATATAATAAATATCTATGAAATCAGACCTTGCCACTGGTCTGTATCTATACACAGGTCTAACTTACCACATTGGTTATTGAATAGTTAGAACAAAACTTATCTGTTTCCCTGATCATGTGTATGCCTGTATCCATATAACTTTGGTTTTTATCAACATAAACACATACACAGAGAGATTCTAAGCAAAAATTAAACAGTCTGATGTGTATTTGATATGGCTTGTTTGTATACCTTAGCAGAAAAGGATACAGGTTTGGTCAGTATTTCATTCCACTCTCCTGGGCATGAGCAGGCTACACCCTGCTTTAAGTTGTTGACAAGCTTTAAAATACTCCATACTAAATGGAACAGAGACTTTCATGCTAAGCCAAGTCCATGTGACTCAATATTACATAGCAGTAGTTAGTTGCCTGTATTTTGAGTGAAAATGCTAATGAAGAATGACTCGACATCTTGTTTGTGTGATTAAAAACCACCAGTTGCCCAGCACAAACCACAAGGCACAGACTAAAAACTTGTTCATTCAAAACAATAATAATTACCACCTACAAACTTACTGAAGCAGATCAGGAACACATGTACATAACAAAATAACATCAGAAAAGCTAGGCCAGTGAAGCGTCAAACACACCAGACCAAGAAAGAATAGAACCCCATCATCACCATCACCTACTGAATTGTCATCTCATTCAGTGAATGTATTACGGAATCTCCAGGTGACAAGGTACTAACTCCTGTTCAAGGGACTTCAACTCAGCAAGATCCTGTACCTGTGCATGAATCAGCTCACAATGTGACTCTGTATTACATGATTCTGCACCAAGGGATGCTGAGTATGCATCAGTTCTCTGCCTTTGCCTTTAGTAGCCTCTTTAACTCCGTCAAAGCTATTTCTAAGTATCACTGAATGATCTGGGAGTTAGCTGTACTTAAGATGAGAAGACATGTACTCAAGTAAAGTTAGAATTATCTGTTGAATTGTAGCCAAGGTAATTAACACAGCTTATGGACTTCGATAAACTGTCATTGGAGGAAGATATCTATGCACCTGTGCTTCTGACAGTCTCCACACAGAAGTGAATTTTGGTTTTAACCCAGTGTACTTTACCTTTTGTAAGTAAAGGACTGTTCCCTTCAAGACAGCATAGAAGGTTTTCCATCCTCGCTTTCCTCTTGGAGCTAAGGGAGGAAATGTAAAAGATTAGTCGACAAAATCAGCATTTAGGAGGACAAGTTAAAACTTCAACATAACTGCTTTTCAATATTGAAAGAATGAAAACTGAAAGTCTCTTTAAATCTACTTGTTTTGAAACACTTTCCACGTATTACTGTATTTCATCACCCAGGAATCCTGTCGATTCCGGAGCAGGCATTATGACTTTCCTCTTTATAAAAGTAAGCATAGAGAAGCATCTTGCTCATGGTCATACAACTGGAAGAAGAAGCTGGACACAGAACCCAAGGAACATAGCTCTACCTTCTGTCTTTTAGGACAGATGACTCCCAGACTAGGAAAATGAAAACAGGAAGGTTAGAGATGCATGTGAGTTCAAGAGAAGGTGTCCCCAGCTAGATTATGAAAGGACTATTCCCTTGACCTTTCTCTCACAATGTGATCATGTCTGCGACGCTGATACTGCCACAACGCAATTGTGGTCCATTTTTCCCACCTAAATGTTTCTTTTCCTAGACTTAGAAATGACTGAATAACAGACATCCTTCACCTTTAGAAGTCACAGTTTCTTGTGTAGTATAAGCAGATTTAGATACTATCTCAAAGATTCCCCAAACCAATCCATTCACAAATCTTTATATTCCTTTAATTTTTCTAAAATATAAAGCAGATTTTTACTTTTCACTTAAGCAACTTAGCAAATCACTCAAGCAAATACACAGTTCAGACAAATGTTGACTATTTATTCTAATAAAACCAAAATATCTAACTAGAACACATTATCACTTGAATGTTGTTTCCATAAAATGTTAGCTCAAACATGGATCATTTACTCATATCCCTTTAGTATACATTTAGCTTTGTTTAATTTGGGCACTGCTTAATTTGGGAAATAGTCATACAAATCTCGTTCAACTGAATCCTTACAGACTGTCGGCTTGGAGTCCACGTAAGCATCCACCTACAGATCCAAGGGCTCCTGCCAGCAGCACACTGAGATAGCCACCTGGCAAAAACGGCCTCAAAACATCCGCTCTGCAGGTTTCCAGGGGAAATAGAAAATACCATCCCTTCTGTTTCTACTAGGTGAACTTTAAAAGTATGTGCTGAAATGATTTTTAAAGTACATTACAATATGATATATATATGTATATATATATATATAATATGTGTATATGTACATACACTAACATGAAGAAGAATTTATCAGGTAGCCATGGCACTCTAGGAGATATTAAATTCTGATCCTACCCACATAAGGATCATGCAATTTGCAGGCAAATGGTAAGAACTAGAAAAGATCATCTTGAGTGGGGTAACCTAGAAGCAGAAAGACACACATAGCGTATTAGACAAATATTATAGGATAAACCATAATCTATAATCTATACTCCTAAAAAAGCTAAATAACAAGGAAGACCCTAAAGATGCTCAATTCTCATTTAGTAGGGCAAATGTGATAGATATCAGAAGCAGGAGAAGACATGGACCAGGACAGGAACCTACCACAGACAGCCTCTGAAAGACTCTACTGATTGAGATATCGAAGCAGAGGCTGAGACTCAGAGCCAAACCATGGGCAGAGCGCATGTAATTTTATGAAAGAAGGGGGAGATAGAAAGACCTGGAGAGGACAGGAGCTCTAAAAGAGCCAAAGAAAACAAAAACCAAAACAAACAACAACAACAACAAAACAACCTGGGTGTAGAAACTGATATCTCAACCAAGGATCATGCATGGAAAGAACCTAAAACCCCTGCTCAGATGTAGTCCATAGACTCAGCTTCCAAGTGGGTTCCCTAGTAAGGGGACCAGGGGCTGTCTCTGGCATGAACTCAGTGGTAGGCTCTCTGCTGGGGCGTACAGCCTTGCTAGCCCACAGAAAAGAGAATGCAGCCAGTCTTAATGAGACCTCATAGGCTAGGTTCAGATAGAAGGGGAGAAGGACCTTCCCTATTAGTGGACTAGGGGAGGGGCATAGGAGTAGAAGAGGGAAGGAGGGTGGAATTGGGAGGAGACGAGGGAGTGTCCACAGCCTGGATACAAAGTGAATAAACTGTAGTAAATAATTAATAAAAATTTTAAAAAATAATCATGCACATAGAGTAATCATGGGCTATGTCATCTGCTGCAAAGTAGACTCGGAGGTAACATTGTGCCTTCTAGAATTCACATTATCTCAGGACTGACCCCTTTCTGAAAATTCACACAATCCCTCAGGACTTTAGACAATATGTTAAAATATATGGATAATTTGTATAATTTTGTGTAAGCAAAGGACTGGCTAAACATTGGCCAGGATTAGAGAAAAGCCTGTTATTTTCTATGAGAAGTTTATAGGTACTAGTATTAAAAAGCTTTCCCTGACACTCTGAGGTCAGTGTACGAGATCTTGTGATAACTTCAATGCAAATATCTACAAATCTATTTCCTACCATACAGTAGAAATATGTCTATGAACCCAAGTAAAGGCTCTTTAGCATCAAAACAGTGCATCTATAAGAAACAGATTTTGAAGAGCAATTTGTGTGAAAAATCAACCTGAACATCAACCCTGGGGAGTAATGCCAAGTCACCTTTTACTGTACTCACTACTTTCCCATTTTCCACAGAAGTCTACAACTTAATCTTGTCTGGTCAATTACAGAGTTGTTTAAGACTTAAATCAAGTAATTTAAGATACTTCCACCAAGTCCGTGTTTATCAGCTACATCCAGTTTTCAATAAAGCAGAGCTCTAAGTGCGTCTCACCACAATGCTAAACGTAAGGAACTATCACCTCTATTTATTTAGGGGACTGTGGTCATAAACAAGTGAATTGGGAAAGGAAGGACCACGGTGCACAGGAGTAGGCTGGGAGGCTCTCTGATCTCCACTCCCTACCATCTCCATAGAGTTGCTATTGTGACTGCATGAATCCAGGCTCATCTTCTGAAACAAAATGGGTTGGGAACCAGGACTGAGGGACTGAAGAGCACTGCCCCTCAGAATGACAATGGGAGGAATAGTAGAGGCAGGAGAAAAGAGAGCACAGAGGTTTGAAGTGAATTAAAACAAAGAAATGGAGGAAGAGAGGGGAGGTGACTTTACCTGAGTCCTGCTGTGGGCAGTGGGATAGCTGTATATGTATCAGTTCTTATTGATCAACACCAACATTCTGGGTATATAATGAACTTTAACTCATACTAACATATCTATAACTACTTGTGCAGTTCTGAAAAGTTAAAAAAAAAAAAGAGCTACCTAGGAGACTGTCCACTTGAAGATTCCAAAGCAGTTTTAATGAGGCAATTCAGATGAAGAAACATGTTAAGGACAACCTAGGAAGTAGGTGCTAGAAAGGAGGCAGTGAGACAGAAGAAGAGGACATTTTTTAAGTTAAGTTACTTTCTTTAGTCTCTCCAAAACCTGGGGCCTTCAAATGCATCCTTGCTCACAGAATATAGGCATATTCTTGTCTCTGCTCTCTCCAACCTTTCTAGAGAAAAATGCAAACATCAATAGTATAATAAATATGGTCATAGGAGAAGACAGGAGCTCCACAAGGAGAGAAACAGAACCAAAAATTCTGGGCCCAGAAGTCTTTTCTGAGACTGATCCTCTAACCAAGGACCATGCATAGAGATAACCTAGAACCCCAGCTCAGATGTAGCCCATGGCAGCTCAGTGTCCACGTTGGTACCCTAGTAATGGAAACAGGGACTGTCTCTGACATGAACTCAGTAGCTGGCTCTTTGATCACCTCTCCCTTAGGGGGGTGCAGCCCTACCAGGCGACAGAGGAAGACAATGCAGCCAGTCCTGATGCGAACTGATAGACTAGGGTCAAAGGGAAAGGGAGGAGGACCTACCCTATCACTGGACTTGGGGAGGGGCATGGGAGGAGATGAGGGAAGGAGGGTGAGATTGGGAGGGGATGAGGGAGGAGGGTACAGCTGGGACACAAAGTGAATAAATTGTAATAAATAAATAAATAAATAAATAAATAAATAAATAAATAAATAAATA
>NW_026594377.1:3044530-3047950 GCF_907164565.1 Psammomys obesus | reverse complement strand
ATAAATAAATAAATAAATAAATAAATAAATAAATAAATAAATAAATAGATAGATAAGAACCGTAGTTAATGTTTTTTGAGCACATACTGTATATGGATCATTCAAATATTCCACATGTATAAATTAAACATAAGCTCTGTGAGGGAGCCTTGGTACAATCTACATTTTGCTGGTGTTAGATCTGAGACCCTCAGACTCAACACACATATGTCACTCATCACTGGGCATTTTCCTTCCGCTGTGTGGTTAGGCCAACGCAGGTTAAGCTGGATCTAGGGCACAGTGTCTTGGATAGCTATGAGACAGAAGGGTGACCAGATTATTTAAGAGCTGATTCAGCAAGACCCTGTCCTCTCAAGAAACACATTGCCTCAAATGTATTAGAGACATTTATAGTAAACGAGATATATAACTGCATCAGTGCATACCCCTTTGACTATCAGCCCTATCATGCACACTATTTCTTGCCCTCTGTGGGCTAAAATAAAATCTGAAGAAGGCCAACAAGCTTCTGTCATTATTCTTCTGCATACATTTTTCTGCAACATAAAAGCTGGCAATACCTCTGGAGATGGTCAACCATGAAACTATCACTAATTCTTCCATATTATGGATTGTCATATTTTTATCTCTCTTCTACACGGAAGGATAATATTTGGAACCATAATGTAATGTGAATAATGTTCTGCCTTCTGTTTACCATGGGTCTTCATAACAAACTGAAATATGTAAATGGAATTGTGCACTTTTGTAGAGCAGAATGCATCCCTAAACAATGCAAGGAGTGCACAGTGTTGTCCCATTTCAACCATTCCTCTTTGAGTTCCCTACTCATCTACATTTCCTCTTTTTCAACTCCAAATCAGAAAGACACACTAGGCAAACATAAAATATTCACATTTCCTTTTTCTCCATTTAGTACACCAGCACTTCTCATCTGTTATCTTGAAAACATGCTATCAGTCTACGTAATATGGCAAACCTCTTTTCCTTTGAGGGTGGAGGTCAGTAAGCCATATAGACATTAAGGAGGAACACTCTGTTCACGTGGTCTAAAGCCTAACATCCAGGCTCTGCGAGGTAAACCAACAGCACAAATATGGAGCTAAGACAGTTTTAATGCAACATTCTTCCATTTCATTAGGTTCGTAGAGAAATATATTCAAAATATACTGTAGTCCCAATGAGGGCATTCATAAATAAACCCAACATTTTGCTGAACTCAGAAACAACGATGCAGTCAGAAAACATTCTGTACTAATACAATGAGGACATATCTAGATTAGATTTGTAAGAGGCAGAGGTATTTTTAAAAGTTACTTTATTTCACCAAGTATCTCAAGTCTCAGCAAAATCCCCCAGGTATCCATCATGCAGGGGACAGGTCAGATGTGCAGAATCTGCTTCATGCAACTGTTTTGCAATGACTTAAATAAGCTGTAGATGATACGGCATCAATAAGGGAAGTTAATGGTAATTGTTGCAAACTTATCCCTAACAGAATATCCTCAAGCATGAGAACTACCATAATATTAAATCTTTATCAACAGATAAGAGGTATGATACTTTCAGACTAGTGCTTGAAGCAACTGAGTCCAAGGTGAGCATAAGAGAAGCTACCGGGGGAAGATGAGTCACACAGTATGAAGCAAATGAGAGTATTAGTTATTCCCAGGTTTATAACAGAGCAGTAAAACACAATACTCCCACTGAAATGTTATATTTCAAAATTGATTTCCTTTGAAACACAAGGCAATTTAGTTATTAAAAATTTATTTAACTCTTCTATTCTTTTTCTGTAAGGTAAGGATAGTCTTGCCTGCTCAGCTACTTGTGTTTTATAAAAGGAAAAATGTGGAAAGTCTAACCTATACCTATCGCTTTTCCAGAAAGAGACTTTCTTCTCTTATATAATAGAAATGAACTTACATTACTGACAGAGAACAGAACAGGAAGGGAGAGGACTAGAAGAATATCCTAGCCCAATGCCCCTAATAGCTTCACAAAGCCTTCTGAACTAGGGTCAGACATCTGAGGTTTATCAATATCTTAATGCCTACAATTTCTATAACTATAAATTCTACCCACCTAACATTTCTGGTTATAAACCTGCAATATGATATTAAAAGCTTCATATTTACAATGCTGTTCAGTTTTTCCAGGCAGGTGAATAAGATCAGTACACAGTCTACCTTTAAAGAAATTGTGTATACACTTTAGTTGCAGATCATAAAGAAATAAATCTCAAAATGATCAGGAAATGTATGCTCCTGGAGGAGAAAAGATATGAACGGTCTAACTGCTAGACTCTACATGAAATACCAACTGATAGGGCAAGATGTAGCTATTGCCTTAATAGGTCAGACCTAGTATAGGGTAACCTATTGATTTGATTTGAAGCCTGGTCTAGGAGGGAATTTATAGTTGTTAATGCAAACACATTCAAAGGCCCATGGCTAGGGCATTATAGGCCTATGGTAGAACATACTCTTCTTATAGTTTGCTAAATGATCATGTCATCATACTTCCTTTTGAATTTTTAAGTTTCTACGCATAGATGTGGCTTGCTCCCAACCTTAGGAAGGAGAACCTTCTTTCTGAAGGCAGTGGAAAGATGCATAACTAGTCAAGGTGCTGAGAATAAGTGATTTTAAGTACCCAGTCCTAACTCAGATACCTTTATCAGTACCTCCCTCCTTTCACCTCAAACCTTTTCCTGCCAAGTCTTAGGGAACATCTTCAAAGCGGAGGCAGAAAGAATTTAAGAGTAGGAGGAAGAGAGGGATTCTGTGAAATCCTGTCATCTGTGAAATGGCTATTGCACTCATGAACTCATAACAGCTCTGGTTACCAGCATAAGATCAATTTAGCTAAGTTCTAATATGAATGAGGAAGACGCTCTTGGGGTTCTGTCCCTAATTAAGGAGCTATTGGTAGTTAATGTCTATTTGCTGGAGGAGGGAAAATAAATTCTTTGGGAGCGTAGCCACTTTGGAAGGAGGACACTTAGCACCTTTAGTTTACCTGGGAGAGGGTACATAGTGCAACATATTTATTAACACATTCATTGTGTCCATTTAGTCCTATGCCCTGTGCTGACTTTGAGGTTTCAACGAAGTAGTAGAAGTGACAAGCTGAACTTTCTACCCAAGTATTAATAAGCAAAAGGACATTCAAACCAAATTCATATATGTATAATTCAAACCAAGCTTACGGATGCATCATTCTCCTTTTATTCAGGAGGTACTTCCATGGGTGGCCACTGTTACAAGTCCTAGATAAATAGCTATGAAAATGGTGTAGAAAGCAACTACAGTATGCATATTAGCTAGGGGTTACAAAAAAGGGGGGTGGAAGTATTGGAATAATGGTATATCTATCTATCTATCTATCTATCTATCTATCTATCTATCTATCTAT
>NW_026594377.1:2994344-3044520 GCF_907164565.1 Psammomys obesus | reverse complement strand
TATCTATCTATCTATCTATCTATCTATCTATCTATCTATCTATCTATCTATCTACAAAAACAGATCTCATATTTTTTTGAATCTGGTTAAAGCATATCTTACACTATCTCCTGAATGATATGTTCCTTTCCAAGATAGCATCATGACCTGCTCTTTCTCTTCAATTTGGTCTCTGCAAGTGTTGTTCCATCTAGGAGTCTTCTACCCACTTCTGTTGTACAGTGCATACTTCCTTCATTCTCCAAACTTTAACATTTACTCTCTCCTCACTCTTTTTTCCTTTATCCTGTCCCTTGGAATTCAACCTCTAGCTTGAGGCATGTGAGACAAATGCTCTATCACTGAGCTACATCTCTGGCCTAGCATTAATTTTCCTTGGATTACTTAATACTTACATTATTTTATCCCAAGTATTACATAGCACTTGTTATGACCAGTTCGTGAGACCCCCAAAATCCACCAGGAATCAAATCCACTGCAAACGCATGTGGGTTTATTCAATACAAACTCAACCCGGGTTGCAAAACTTCCTGCCAAAGCAGGAGGAGTGTGGCTCTGAGGTCTAGAGGAACAAGGTTTTTAAAGGACAAAACCACAAGCAGGGAGTTTCCAAGCCTTGGTGTATATGATTGGGTAAGGGAAACGGACTTTTGAAATGATTGGTTTACTTTAGGTGCTAAGACCATAATCAGTCCTGGCCTGGCCATCTGGAGGATACCTGATCATGAGAAATGCCTGGAATGTGCTGATTAGAAGAAGAGTAATTAACATACTTTGGGGCACAAGCTAGGCACTATCTAGGTGGATTGCCAGGAAACAGTATCTCTTAAATCCAGGAAGGAGTGCTGCAAGCCCGATTACTTCCTGCAGTGGGCTGGGCATGTCTCATTTTACCCGGTTCTTTGTCTAAACTTTTATCCAGGACCTCAGTCGCTTCCCTAAGAGTCTAATTTTAAACTTTGGACCTCTCACACTCAACTTAAACTAAAACATACTCTGTTTTTTTTTTTTTTTTGATATATACAAAGCAGATAAACCTTCCACTCTAAATTTAAAAGGTCAAAATATCCTAAATAGGTAGATATACAACATATGATCCAGTAGATATTAATATCATGGGGGAGTCTGTGTATAGAACTTTTGCTATCAATTGGGTAGGCATGTTAGAAGATGGGATACAAAAAGAGTAAAGGACAGTGAGACATGGCAGGTGAGGCAGGAGGACTGCCATGAGCTTAAATGGAACTAAGAGTTCAGGTTAGCACAAGCTACAGTGTAAGACTAGTTTCAGAATACCATAATAATAATAATAACAATAAAAATAATATAATAGAAAGAAAAGGTCATTTATGAAAAAAAATAATTGTTCCATTAAGGTTTTGTTAGAATAAAATATCAGAAAATAAGCTGGCTTATAGGAACTAATATAGCTTGTCAAATTATGAGGATATCTGAGGGTTGGTTAAGGAATAAATAGCAGGGACAATTTACTTTAAAGTTCTAGGAAAGAAATATCATAACTCTTATAATGAATCTGGTTGAGGGAAGATGCTAGAAAACTTTTCCTAGTAAATGTTAAAAAACATTGAGCATAGCAAAATCTTACTCAAGTACAGTAACTTGACTTAAGTGAAAGCTATAAACATTGAACTAAAAAGACAGAGTAAGTGCTAAAGTGAAATGTAGCTAGCTCTTGGCAGTCTGTCTCTAAAGTTGCAGGTTACTGATCATCAGAGAAGCAGAGTTATCATAACAATCCAGCTTTTTAAATTCAGAAGCACCCTGTGACCCTTGGAAAGACATGGCCACAGCCATTGCTGAGCATGCATCTCTACAAATAGCAATTCAAGTCAGTCATTGTAATTGTAAAACAGCCCAAGGCTCACTGGCACCTTTAAAATGCCTCTAGGCAAAAGCTGCTTTGGGTCAATAAAAATAATTCACAGTGGCAAGGATGAGCAAATCCCCCAGACAGGATTTGTTCTTTAAGCAAAGTGATATGGTATGACTGGTTCTCCCAAACTCAGGACCTCAGCAACTTCTGAAACACATGGCCAAGGGATGCTGCCTTCTGTTACATGCTGAGCTTCTCCTAAGCCACGCCACAGCCTTGCACTTAGACTTCTTCAGCTGTACTTACCACCTTCCCATAAAAGAGTGACCATTATGTGTTGTATCCCTCAAGAGTGACTAAACAGCTGCTTTTTCTTCTGCAATTCACTAACTGATGCTAAAACACCGGTCAGCTAATCAATCATTCTACACTATTTACTGTGAATAACAGAGCCAGCCCCCGTATTCTGGGTTCCCTATGTGTTTCATCCAACTACAGATACTGGTGCCCACTCCCCCCCCCCAAAAAAAAAGTTCCCAAATCAAAACCTAAATTTGTTGTATGTCAAGTTGTATGGTCAATTCCCAAGAATGAACCTTGATCTAGTTGCTATTTCTCAGCTCCTTAGATTCTAGCATTCTTCCTTTGAACATCCTCCACCTGGAGACTCCTTCATGTACTTGTGGTTAAGCCTGCATCTAGTTAGGATTGTATTTGCACCAAACATGTAGATAAAAACAATCCTAAACAACAAAGCATAACAGCTATTTCCAGAGCACATGCGTGTTTAGGCATTACCAGTAATAGAGAGATGAGCTGAGTACATGGGCAATGCTCATGGGTCATTTGCAAATCCTCTAGCAGTTCACAGACGTTTTAGAGCCAGAGCTCTGGAGACAGGGAGGGCTGACTGCAACAGTCTTAAGTCAGATAGAAAATACCTACAATATCACCTTACTTGTTACCATTTTTGAATGATCACATGATAATACATGTGATTATACTTTTCTGTGTCTACCATTATTTTCCAAACATTTTTATATTTAAATAATTACATTTGGCTATGACTTTAAAATACTCCTTTGCGTTAGTGTATATTTAACTAACAAACATTCTAGGATACATACACATATTTTTCTAGAATCAGTGGCAAAAATAAAAATGTAAACAGGCACACACATACACAAACACACACACACACTACCCCCCTCAAAAAAAAAAGTAACACCCTACAAAATATATCAGATTAGCAGTCTAGGAGCAACTGGTATTACTAATAAGATATACAGCCTTCTAAAATTTTCTGATGTTGTATACATTGTAATAATAAACTTGTTTTAAAAATATATAATGATATATCATGTCATTCAACAAACAGTACAGCTATGTCATATCCTTTTAGGAAGACAATGATAATCGGTAGCTGAAATAATAGCATGAATTCTTTCCCTGAGCCAAGTACAGTGCTATATACAAAGAGCCTCGTTGATTATTTCCAGTCTCAGGGTTCTGTGCTGTACTCATTCTCTGTTGGAATATTCTTATCCATAATCTCTATCACCTTCCATTTGTAACTTAGCACTCTGCTCAGTTAAATAACACCTACTCAGATATATTTGTCTCTTCCTACCTTCCCCTCCAACAGTAAGTATTACTGGCACAAAACCGGTGCTCAGAAAAAAATTTTAAAATGTATCAATGACCTATCTCATTTCAAAGGTCGAATTCTTAATTTAATGCTATATAGAGTCCAAATTTTCTTACATAAAGTTTTACAACCATGATTAACTCTTTTAGGGAACTAGTTCAAACCTTTTTATCTGCAGCTTTGCTTCTGTGGTCTCAGTTACCCAGCAGAGAATATTAAGCAGAAAATTCTAGAAGTTTGCAATTCAGAAGTTTCAAATTGCGTGCTGCTCTGAGTAGTGCGATGCAATCCCAAATCAGCGATCCAGCGAGACCCAGGCCCTTTTATCATCCATATATATAACAGAGCCATACTCTTTACACAGTTAGACCGTAATATCCATCTCCAATCCACTGTCTTCTCTACAAACCTTATTGTACTCCCTAAGAGCCCCAGAGCACAAAAGTAGTGATACTGGCAGCTTGAATGTACAAAAGAGAAGATGTAAAGTGCTTTCTGTAAAAGGAAAGAAGGAAAGGAATAGAAAATCATGTGGGACCTATGTTAAGAACAATTTTCTATCAAGGTAAAAAGAAGGAAAAGAAATCTATGCTGATTTACTGCTGCCAAACTGAAAGAAAAAAAAAAACATTTTATCAGCTCCTTAGACGCCGAAAAAACATTTGACAAAATTCAACACCTGTTCATGTTTAAAGTTTTGGAGAGATCAGGGATACAAGGCACATGCCTAAACATAGTAAAAGCAATATACAGCAAGCTTATAGCCAACAACAAACTAAATGGAGAGAAACTTAAATCAATCCCACTGAAATCAGGGACAAGGCAAGGCTGCCTACTATCTTATCACTTCAACATAGTTCTTCAAGCCCTAGGTAGAGCAGTAAGACAACTAAAGCAGATCAAGGGGATACAAATTGGAAAAGAAGAAGTCAAAGTATCATATCATTTATTCGCAGATGATATAACAGCATACATGAGTGACCCCAAAAATTCAACCAGAGAACTCCTTCAGCTGATACACAATCTTCAGCATGGCTGGATACAAAATTAACTAAAAAAAAAAAAAAAAATCAGAAGCCCTCCTGTATACCAAAGACAAAAGGACCAAGAAAGAAGTTAGGGAAATAACACCCTTCACAATAGCCAAAAATAACATAAAGTATCTTGGTGTGACTCTAACCAAGCAAGTAAAAGACCTGTATGAAAAAAAAAAAAAAAAAAAAAAAAAAAAAAAAAAAAAAAAAAAAAAAACAATAAAAAAAACCAAAACTTTAAGTCCCTGAAGAAAGAAACTGAAGAAGATATCAGAAGATGGAAAAATCTCCCATGTTCATGGATCAGCAGGATTAACACAGTGAAAATGGCTAGCCTACCAAGAGAAATCTATAGATTTAATGCAATTTCCATCAAAATACCAACACAGTTTTTTTTTATAGACCTTGAAAGAACAATTCTCTATTTCATATGGAAAAACAAAAACACCAGAATAGCTAAAATAATCCTGTACGATAAAAGATCTTCTGGAGGTATCTCTATTCCTGATCTCAAGCTGTACTATAGAGCAACAGTAATACAAATGGCATGATACTGGCATAGAAACAGACTGGTGGATCAATGAAATCGAATCCAAGACCCAGGAATAAACCCACACACCTACAGAAACTTGATTTTCTACAAAGAAGCCAAAACCATACAATGGAAAAAAAAGATAGCATCTTCAACAATGGTGCTGGTCTAACTGGATATCTAGATGTAGAAAAATGCAAATAGAAAACTAAAGTCCAAGTGGACCAAAGACCTCAACATAAAACCAAACATACTAAATCTGTTAGAAGAAAAAGTGGGGAAGAACCTTGAACTCATTAGCACAGGAGACAACTTCCAAAAAAAAAAAATACTAACAGCACAGGCTCTAAAATCAACAATCTATAAATGGGACCTCATGAAACTGAAAAGATTCTGTAAAGCATAGGACACTCTTATCAGAACAAAATGACAGCCTACAGGTTGGGAAAAGAACTTCACCAATCCTACAGACAGAGGGCTAAAATCCAGAATATATAAAGCACTCAAGAAGTTAAACAGCAACAAAAATGGGTACAGAGCTAAACAGAAAATTCTCAACAGAGGAATATCAAATGGCAAAGAAATGCTTAAATGCTCAATGTCCTTAGTAATCTGATAAATGCAAATCAAAACGACCCTGAGATTTCACCTCACACCCATGAGAATAGCTAAAATCAAAAACTCAAAGGATGACATGTAATGGAGAGGTTGTGGAGAAAGGGGAACTCTCCTCCATTGCTGATGGGAATGTAACCTTGTACAACCACTTTGGAAATTAATCTGGCGCTTGCTCAGAAAATTAGGCATAGTGCTATTTCAAGATCCAGCTATACCACTTCTGGGCAAACACCCAAAAGATGCCCCACCATTTAATAAGGACATTTGCTCAACCATGTGCAATCTAGTTGTCCCTAAACTGACAAAATTTTTGCACATTTACACAATACTACTCTGCAATTAAAAACGAGGAAATCATGAAATTTGCAGGCAAATGGATGGAACTAGAAAAAAATCATCCTGGTTGAGGTAACCCAGAAGCAGAAAGACACATATGGTATATATTCACTTATAAGTGGATATTAACCATATAATATAGGATAAACATACTAAAATCTATAGTCCTAAAAAAGCTAAACAACGAGGAGTACCCTAGGGAAGAAGCTGAAACCTTGCTCAGAAGGGCAAACAGTCTGGACATCAGAAGTAGGAGAAGACAAGGAACAGGACTGGTGCCTTCCACAGGGGAACCTCTGAAAGATTCTACCCACCAGGGTATCGAAGGAGATACTGAGACTCGTAGTCAAACTTTGGGCAGAGTGCAGGAAACTTTATAGAAGAAGAGGGAGATAGAAAGACCTGGAGGGGACAGGAACTCCAACAAGGAGACCAACAGAACCAAAAATCCCAGGGAGGCCTGCAGAGACTGATACTCTAACCAAGGACCATACATGGAAATTAACTAGACCCCCTGTTCAGAGAAAGCCCATAGGCTGCTCAGTTTCCATGTGTGTTCCCTAGTAAGGGGAACAGGAGCTGTCTCTGCCATTAACTCAGTGGCTGGCTCTTTGATTACCTCCTTCCGGAGGGGTACATTCTTGTGAAGCCACAGAAGAAGATGATACAGCCGTCCTGATGAGATCAGATAGGCTAGGGTCAGACAGAAGGGGAGGATGGAGTAGGAGAGGGACACAGGAGGAGAAGAGGGAGGAAGGGCGAGACTAGGAGGAGACAAAAGATGGGTACAAGCTTACATTCCCACCAGCAATGTAGGAGGGTTCCCCTTTCTCCACAACCTCTCCAGCATGTGTTTACAGCAGGGATAAAGTGTCATAAATAAATAGATAAATAACAAAGTTATATCAACAGTACACTATGTCTGTTTAATGAATGGGGACATAGCATTAGCTTACAGTGTTCATTTCTATTCACAACTTCAGACAGAAAGTAGGGATCTAGAAATGTATGCTCTGAGGAAACCAGAACTACTCAGCCGTTGTTCATGTTGTTATCAGTGGTCCTGGGGACTGGGTCCAGAGCTTCATTTGTCCTGAGCCTATGAACTGCATTGTTCATTACCCACATAATATTTTCAATCACTGAAGAATTCAATACTTGCATTAAATTACCATAGCAGAGATACAGAACTTTATTTTCTTCCTCTTAAATGTTAACTAAACCTAAAGGGTAAACAGTAAAAATAGAAGAACTTCTAAAAATTAGATGCAGTGAAAACTACATTTCTCTTCCAGCAAGAAATACGTCAGAGCCTCTGTACCCAGACTTTTTTGGTGCTGAGAGATTGGCAGTTTGTGTTCCACTGTTCCCTGTCAAAAGCACGGCTTCTGAGGAGAATGGTGGGTGGCCTCTTTTCACTAACTTGGTTGCAGAAAAGGATTTAAAGACAGAGCCATCAAAATGGAGATCAACCTAAAATATCCTTTTTTTTTTTTTTTTTTTTTTTTTTTGGTTTGAATATAGGACTGTGAAAGGGCGTTCTTGTAGAAAATGCATGAAATTCCACCAAATCCAATTGTCATGTGACAAAGGACTATTCAATACATCCACAATGTCTTTCACTGGATAGCTCTTGGACCGTGTGTGGACAGCTGAAACTTCTTATCTACCCAGTTTACAAAGAATAGCCAAGTGGAAGGGGGAGGGCAGATCTTAGCCTTCATTTAATATAATTGTTTGTTTTTTTTTTTTGGTCTTTTCTTAAATGAGTTTCTCTCTTACAAGTGAGACATCTGTCTTATGGAGGAAAAAAATCACTTTTATTATCTCTTTAATTATAGTATCACAGTTCCCAATGTCATGCAATAGCAAAGACTTCTGCCTCCATTGCCATTCTAAACTTTGTTTTCTGCATGTGTGACTCAGGTAACCTTTACCCTCCTCACATTTGGCATGTAGGATTGAACGACAGACAGTTGTGCAAATCCCTCTGAGTAAGTGTAAGTCCCTGGCTTTCTATGCAGGATCCCCAGCCACCTGCATGCCGATGAAGAAGAATGAAAAATGTATAAGTTCTCTCAGCCTTAAAGTGTTGGCAGTGTTAAAATCCTTCAGATAAGACATCCCAGCTTGGTAATATCAGTGTAAAATCGACAAAAATGCAATAATTAAAAACTTAAAAAACACTAAGTGGCAAACTCTGATTTGACTCTCTGGTCTCTTTTCCCCACCGAATCCTGGTAGTTAGCTAACATGATAATCTGAAATGTGTTTCTTCACTATGTCCTCATAGATTATAAACACTCTCTATTGGCTATTGGTTGTGTTAGAGCAAATAATCACTACTTCTTTTGTATTTCAATTTAAATTTTGATTGTTCTCTGTAGTTTAAAGGAACATCCTGAAAGCATTGTTGTTTTTGGTGAAAAATTTTTTTTTCCTTAGCTGGTGGTGGCACATACCTTTCACTCCAGAACTTAAAGGCAGAAAGCTCTCTGAAAGTATCAGACCAACCTAATCTTTACCTACCAAGTAGACTATGACAGCTAGAAGTATAAAGTTTCACCAAAACCCCCTACTTCCAATCTCTAGCATAATTACTGGTTTTTAGACACAGTCTCCTATGGCTGAGGCTGGCCTTGAGTTCACTATGTTGCTAAGAACGTCCTTGAACTTCTTACACTGCTGAACCACCAGTTCAGCACATGGATTATGCAGTGTTGAGAACAGAGACAGGCGATTTGTGCATGGAAGGCCAGCCTCTGCCAAGTCAACTATATCCATACCCACGCCATAGCTTTACTAAGGCATCACAAACAAGTCAGAGCTGTACTTACAGGGTACAATTTGACATTTAATGTTTATATACATTGTGAATTACCACAATGAAGCTAATTAACATGACTTTAAATTCACAGGTTTATACTTTTCCTATTCAGTTTTCAATTTATATATAACTGATGACACTATTGTTTTCTGTGTAGGCAGCATTTTTTCCTCTTTAGAAGAACATAATGGACTTTTTCTGCTTCTTTAGTTCCCTACTTATATTTCATAACTCCTTTTATTGGTGACTATAGGGTCAATCTGGACAACAAATAGATTTTACTGAAAGAATCTAGAATCCCTGGAGACATAGGCCTCTTTGCATGCCTATGAAGGATTGTCGTGGTTGTGTTAATTGATATGAGAATATTTTTCTTGATTGGAGAGGGGGCTAGTCCCTTGACAGGAGATGCTAGACTGTACACATGGAGAAAAAGCTGAGCACAAGTAAGCATTCATTGCTCTCTCTTTCCTGTGACATGATGCGAAAAGCTCCTTCAAGCTCCTGTTACCCTGGCTTCTCTGCCACGCCTGACTGATTTAAACTATGATACAGAATAAATACAACCGTCTAAATAAATAACCTGAGCTTCTTGTGAGATTAGCTTATCATAACTTTAGCCCTTGGAAAAGCACAGGATTATCCCTTTTCTTAATTAATTTGTTTTAAATTTAATTTAAACTTTAAATTTTGTTAAATGTATGTTATAGGTCCTAATTATTATTGTAATGCTATATGTATCTTCTTTCAATCTATGCTTTAACTTTTTAAGTTTTAGAAGAAAATCACAATATAAAGAATTCTTTGGTTGCAGGTATAGTTCTGTGGAAGATCAAATGCCTGCTTATCTGTGTGTGTATGTGTTTTCTAGTACTTGTGATTTTTCTGTCTTAAGACGTCTTCTACGCAAGGGTTATAAGGTGCTGTTCATACTTTCTTCTAATATTTTAAAGTTATGTATTCTGAACTCTTACCTTTAGCTACAAAAAAAATTGAGTTTCAGGTTAGGACTGAGATAGAGATGCATTGCACATACATAAACATACACACATGGAATGCACAGACGTATATGTACATACATAGTGCACACGTGTATGTGTACATCAACACACACACCCCCCAGCACCGTTTACAGAAGCACTTTGCTGTCTTAGGTTGTATGAAGTATTTCTTATATCAAATAAAGGCCTGTCATAAGTGCTGGAGACCTGTGCTTTTGTCTTCTCTTTCCCACAGTAGTGTGCTGTTTATGCCTAATTGCATGGAAATTGTCAGCCTGCAGCCACCACACTTCCTCTGCCCCTCAACTTTTAGTATTTTATGATGTACTTCAATTAAGCTGTAAGGGGTAACAAGTTTATTCTCACTAATTACAAACCGTGATTTCTTTCCAAGCAGTAGTACCATAGGTAACTCCTTTGAGGGATATAGGTTATGTCTATTATACCTTTATAAAAATATAATCTATAATAGTCTTGCGTTCTGAAGGAATGCTTAATTGCCTGTAACTTAACTCCCATGGGCTTTGAAGTCAAACTATTTAAGCACTTGATAAGCCCACATTTTAACCAAAAAGATACACATATGGCATTGCATGTGAGTACTTTTCTTGTACACTATGTCAGTGAGCTGAAGGCATTATGATAACAAGTCACTCTGGGGACAGAACAGTAGCAAGGACTGTGAGGAGGCCTGGCACGAGGCTATCATTACCTGCAGAAACCATGGTCAATAGGAAATGACTGACTGAAATCATGCACCTCGAGACTGAAAAAGTACTGTGTTGGCCAAGTGGAGAGACCACTGCTCCCACTTACAATTTTAGTCACTTAAATGCATGCCACACAAGTGACAGACTGTTCCCACCACAAGAACTGCAGAATGCAACTGTTTTCCAGGCATGTTTTCTCATTCAAATTGCTTTTACAAAAAGATGCGGTTAACCAGCATCAGACTCTTTTGTCTGATTGTCACTCTGCACTGGGTAAAGCTTAGGCTAAGACAAGTCAGAGATTTTCATTTATCTATAGGTGGGTGATAGCACCAGCTTCATATGTCAACGTTAAATAAGTTTATAAATGAAGTGCTTGGAATCAAGTTTGGATATTAAGCAATTATTCCTATTGTTAAATTATTATTGACTTTGATCATATGGGGAATGTATTTTAAAGTATGTAATCACTTTCTTGGTTTCTTTTTTTTTTTTTAGATTAAACAAAAAAATTTATTTAAGTCCTTTCTGAGCAACAGAACAAGATAATTTGAACACAGGGAACTTCCCAGAAAATCATACTCCAACCAAGGACTATTTGTGGAGATAACCTAGAACTCCTGCACAGATGTAGCCCATGGCAGTTCAGTGTCCAAGTGGTTTACATAGTAATGGGAAGAGGGACTGCCTCTGACATAATCTGATTGGCCTGCTCGTTGATCACTTCCCCCTGAGTGGGGAGCAGCCTTACCAGGCCACAGTAGAGGACAATGCAGCCACTTTTGATGAGAACTGATAGACTAAGATCAGAAAGAAGAGGAGAACCTCCCCTATCAGTGGACTTGGGGAGTGGCATGCATGCAGAAAGGGGAGGGAGGGGAGGAGGGAGGGGCTTATGGAGGGATACAAAACGAATAAAGTGTAATTAATAAAAAAATTAAAAAAAAACAAAAAACAAACAAAAAAATGTCCTTTCTGACAGCAAGTTGTTTAAACGCAATCGCAGGATTCATGTTATTCTTAAAAAATCAAATATTATCTTCTTCTGGCCTGGCATGGCTGCACCCCCGTGGGGGAGGTGATCAGAGAGCCTGCCAGTGAGTTCATGCCAGAGAGAGTCCCTGCTCCCCTTACTAGGAAATCCACGTGGAGACTGAGTCTATTGATAGGCTAGGGTCAGATAGAAGGGAAGGAGGTTCTCTTCAATCAGTGGACTAGGGGAAAGGTATAGGGAGAGAAGAGGGATGTAGGCGGATTTGAGAGGAGGGAGGGGGCCACAGCCAGGATACAAAGTGAATAAATTGTAATAAATAATAATAATTAATTAAAAAATCAAAATTTAATTTAAAATTGATGTGGACATAGCACATAATAATTGATTTGAAATGTCTACAGATATGCTTAGAAATATTGCTATAAACCAGAAACCTTTAATCTAAACAGAACAGGAGTAAAATGATATAACCTTCTTATAATTAATATCATAATCTCCAAGTTTAACTCTTAGAGGTGTAATCACTGTAAAATATGAGAGTCTTCTAAAAAAAATCTAGCAATCTATTGGAAGCTAATACTTCTTGGTTTCTACAAGTAATAACAAACTGATAAAACAAGAGTTTGTATTTTTTTTTCTCATTCTGTCTGACAAAATGCCAAAGCTACATCTTGTTTTTCAAATTTGACTTTTCAAAGCTTTTTCTTAATGTCATATTTAATGGTTCTGGTAAACACTTCCACTTCCATGGGATACAAGCACTTGACCCGAATCATTAGTTGTCTCCTGGAGGAACAATTTCTGAGCATATCTTTGGAAGCCAAAAAGAAATAAAATCTTCAAGGCTTAAAATATGTTCATTTGAAAAATTGTATATTTAAACTGAAAATCTTAAGCACACAAAACAACTAAAAAGTAAAAAATATTAATTCTTGAATGAAAAGGTGGTCTTTTCAAGACAAGTCAATGTTTTAGGGAAAATTATAACTCTAAAGAACTTCAGCTTAAGTTGTTTCTTAAAGACACATAGCAATATTGTCTTCAGAGAAGTAGGGGATGCTGCTGTACATACATACTTACAGACATAATACAACTTGTTATGTAGTCTATTCTGGCCATGACCTCACTATGCAGCTGGGCAGGTCTTAAACTCCTCTTGCTTCTGCCTTCTAAATGCTGGAATTCTAGTATTTGCTAACTTTAAGTTTCCTGACGAGGTATTGAAAAATAAACTCATTTTGCTTCCCTTTGTTTCTAAACCTACATTACCTCTATAACTGGCTATATCAGACATGTCTCTATTTTATATTTAGCTCGTGGGTTGAATCCACATAAGTATATGTCTGGAGAAAATGGTTACACCTATACCTATACCTTGGAGATGAAAGCTGAAGCTGAATATGGCAAGTTGCAGAGAAAGGGGTATATTTGTCACTGCAACAGGCTATTCATATTTGGCATATGGAAAAGAATGCATGTGCATGCCAAAATAAAGACATGATTGTCTATTGATGACTGCCAACAACTCCTTTTCTGAGACCTGCATCACAGTCTTCCCTAAGAAATCCCTTACTACTGTAACCAAGTGGATGCTGTCAATCACAGCATTTCATCCCCTCAGTTATAAACAAAGTCCTTAGGATGCAGTTGGGAACATGACTCTTAGCAGCTATACATAAGTCAACATTGACAGTAAAGAGCTTTCTAATCCTGTCCAAATTTTAATTTAATATATTCTAGGGCAGGACTCCATGTTTGTGTCTGTAAGAAGGCAGGGACATCCCAGAGATAAAGTTTACTAATTTTGAATATGCATAAAATTTGCCTTAGGCTATTCACCTACAGCAAACTGCTTAATGACTTTCTTAAAATATTATTCTAAACTATGTGAACATATTTCCTTCTTTTCAAATTTCAAATATATTATCTACCTGAAAATAACACTTCATGACACACAGAGAAATTGGAAACTATCAAATATGACTCTTTTAACTTCCCAATACTAATTACATCACACTGCCCTGCCTTTCACCTTTCCATGTTACCAAAGACCCACCCGATGCCATATATCCTTCGGATATAAATTTCTTTCCTCATTGTCTCTGGAACCTTATGTTACTAATTAGTCTCGGTGCTATAAATTAAACCTTTCCCTAGCCGCCAAGAATATAAATCTCTGAATATAGGGTCTGTGCCCATCCTTTCAGTGCTACATTGTCTTAATCAGTGTTATTTGTCAAAGTCATGGGTACACAAATAAATGAGAGCTATGGAAATGAATAATCTGTGAGCAGTTTTCCATTTCTAGAGTTCTGAAATGACTTTGGAAGGATTGGGTACAAATGTTAGTCTTTGCTTTAAGCCTACTCTAACTTCAAGAATACTTTACTACATAAACAACTTTCCTTCGTCCTTAACTTTATTTCAAATGAATTCACTTTAAAATTTGAGCCTAAAGATGAATTAAATAGAAAATGACAATCATCAAGGCTTACTCTTCTTTCCATCCATATCTGCGTGGATTTTGCGGGCCAAAAACCCACTCTTGTATACAGCAGCATTTGGGTCATGAGGAATGTCCAAAAATGGGTTAGTTGTACTCCCAATACGACTGATGGTCTTTGGGTGTGTTCCATTGGCCTTCTCATCAGTACCTTCTGAGGGAGATTTTTTTTTCTCTTCATCATCTCTGTAAGAGAGAAAACACAAAAACTGAAACAAGGAATTACCGTAACTTTGAATGAACAAAGTTATGGAGTGTCATCAGCTCCTTTTTTTTATAAAAGTCCATCACTGTTCACAAGAACCATTATGATAATCAGGAACACTATGAAACGACCAAATGTAAGAATGATAGGAATAGAGAGAGGTCAAAGGAACACACAATATTTCCAACCAAAAATAATCACAGAAGAACACGGTATATACTCATTTATAAGTGGATACTAGACCTATAAAATAGGATAAACATACTAAAATCTGTACACCTAAAAAAGCTAAACAAGAAAGAGGACCCGCGGTAAGATGATCAATCCTCACTTAGAAAGACAAATGGGATGGACACTGGATGTAGGAGAAAACAAGTAACAGGACAGGAGCCACTGAAAGACTCTACCTAGTAGTGTATCAAAGCAGATGCTGAGACTCTTAACCAAACCTTCAGCAGAGTACAGGGAATCATATGAAAGAAGGGGGAGTTAGTATTACCCAGAGAGGACAGGAGCTCCACAAGGACAAAATATATCAGGGCACAGGGGTCTTTTATGAGACTGTTTCTCCAACCAAGGACCATGTATGGATATAACCCTAGAACCCCTGCACAGATGTAGTCCATGGTACCTCAGTATCCAAGTGGGTACTCTAGTATGGGGAACGAGGACTATTTCTGACATTTCAATGGCTGGCTCTCTGACCTCTCCCCCCTCACCCGAGTTAGAAGCAGCCTTGCTAGGCCACAGAAGAGGACATTGCAGCCAGTCCCAAATATATCTGATAAGCTAGGGTCAGATGGAAGCGGAGGAGGACCTCCCCTATCAGTGGACTTGGAAAGGGGCAGGGAGGAGATGAGGGAGGGAGGGTGGGATTGGAAGGAAATGAGGAAGGAGGCTATGGCTGGGATACTAAGTAAATAACCTGTGATTAATATAAAAATAAAAATTATAAGAAAACAAAATAAAATAAATTTTTTCTAACCAAATGGAGAAGATGCCTATCAAAGTACGAGAAGTGTACAGAACACCAAAAAGACTGATTAGAAAAGAAAGTCCCCCTTGCACATAATAATCAAAACAGTAAATGTAAAAGGGAAGAACCCCAAGTAACTTATGAAGGAAGACCTATTAGAATAACACCTGATAACTCAGTGGAAATTCTCAAGGCCAGAAGGTCTGGATACATGTTCTACAGACTCTCAGAGATCTCAGATGTCAGTCGATGCTACTATATTTAACCAGCAAAACTTTCAGTCAGAATAGATGGAGAAAATAAGACATTCCATGATAAAACCAAATTTAAGAAACATCCAGAAGGTCCTGGAAGGAAAACTTCAACCTACAGAGGTTAACCACAACTAAAAAAACACAAAGAATAAATAATCCCAGAGCAGCAAGCAAATCAAAAAAGGAGAAGCACAGGCAAACACATACACACACACACACACACACACAACCACTGCTGTCACCACAACATCAACAACAAAATAACAAGAATCAACAAACACTGTTTATTGATATCTCTCAACATTAAAAATTCCACTCCCCCAATAAAAAGACACAGACTAACTGTATGGATGCAAAAATAGGTTCCATTTTTCTGCTGTATCCAAAAAGCACATCTTAATATCAAGGATAGATGTCACCCTAGAATAAAAAGGTATCCCAAGGAATTAGACCTAAAAAGCAAGCTGGTGTAACCACTTTAATATATGACAAAATTGGCTTTAAACCAAATGAATCAAAAGAGATAAGAAAGGACACTACACAATCATCAAGAAAACAAAACATAACAACAACAACAACAAAAACACAGAGAACTTTGCATTTCTTAATATCTATGCCCCAAACACAGACACCCAAGTTGGTAAAAGAAATACTACTACAGCTTAAAACATATACTGACCATCACATGCTGATAGCGGGAGACTTCAACATCCCATTCTTAATGATATAGACAGGACATACACACAAAAACCTAAGCAGACAGATGCTGGAGCTAAATTACATTGTAAAACAAATGGACTGAAGAGATATCTACAGAACATTCCACACAAACACAGAAGAATATAACTTCTCAGCATTTCATGGAGTTTTCTCCAAAACTGACCACATACTCAACAACACAAATTAAGTCTCTAGAAATGTAAGAAAATTGGAATAACTTCCTGCATTCTGTCTGACCACAACAGATTAAAGCTGGATATCAACAGCAGAAGCCACATAAAGCTTACAGAATCATGGAAACTAAACAGCTGTCAAGACAGAATTAAGAAAGAAATAAAAAAAACTTTCTAGAAGTGAATGAAAATTAATATGCAATATAACAAACCCATGGGAAACAATAAAGGCAGTTCTAAGAGGAGAGTTCATGGCACTAAGTGCCTACATAAAATATTGTAGGGATCTCATACTAGTCATTTAACAGCACACTTAAAAGCTAAAATGAAGAAATCACATCCAAAATAAGACAACAGAAAATAAACACAGGGCTGAAATCAATCAAATAAAAACAAATAGATAAATAAAATAGAATACAAAAAAAAATCAATGAAACATAGAGTTGGTTCTTTGAGAAAGTAAGTATGACAAACCCTTATACAAGTTAACTAAAAGGCAGAGAGAAATATCCTAATTAACAAAATTATGGGTGGTGCATAATAACACAGATGACATCCAGAGAATCAGAAAGACATACTTTAAAAACCTGTATTCCACCAAATTGGGAAATCTAAAAGATATCAATAATTTTCTTGATGCATACCAACTACAAAGTAAAATTAAGATCAGATAAGCAATTTAAACAGACCTATAACCCCTAGTTAAATAGAAGCAGTAACTAAAAGTCTCTCAAATGAAAACAAAAAGAAAGAAAAAGAAAGAAAGAAAGAAAGAAAGAAAGAAAGAAAGAAAGAAAGAAAGAAAGAAAGAAAGAAAGAAAAGAAAGAGTGAGCAAACTCGGGGGTAGATGGTTTTAGCACAGAATTCTACCAGGCTTTCAAAGAGGAATTAATGCCAATATTTCTTAAATAGAAACAGAAGTATGAGGCCACAGTTATCCTGATATCCAAAACTACATAAAGATCCAGTAAAGAAAGATAATTACAGACCAATTTCCCCAAAGAACATAGATGCAAAATTATCAATAAAATACTTGGCAAACACATCAAAAAGATCATCCACCATGATAAAGTATGTTTAATTCCAGAGAAACAGGGATGGTGCAACATATGTAAATTAGTGTAATCCACCATATAAACAAACTGAAAGACAAAGTTCCACACAATCATCTCACTAAAGGCCTTTACCATAATGCAACATGCCATCATAATAAAATCCAGGGGAGATTAGGGAAACATAGGTCATACTTCAACATAAAGGCAATTTACAGCAAGCACATAGACAAAAATGACTTAAATGCAAAGAAACTCAAAGCAATTCCACCAACATCAGGACCATACCTATTCAATATAGTATTTGAAGGCTGGGCAATATGACACTTGAAGGAGATCAAGGGCATACAAATAGTCAAATTATCTTTACTTGCAGATGATTATATATACATACATACATACATACATACATACATACATACATACATACATACATACATATACATGACCCTCAAACTTCTACAGGGAAACTTCTACAGATGATAAACATTCTTAGCAAAGTAGCTTGATACACAATTAACTCACAAAAATTAGTAGCCCTCTTATATACAAATGATAAACTGTAGGCTTTGATTTTTCTTTCTGTTTTGAATATTTTTCTTCTTTTGTTGTTTTTTTAAATTTTGTTAGTTTAGTTTTTACTATTTAAAAATTTTATTAATTACAGTTTATTCACTTTGTATCCCAGCTGTAGCCCCCTCCTCCATCCCCTCCTAATCCCACTCTCCCTCCCTCTTCTTCTCCTATGCCCCTCCCCCAGTCCAATGATAGGAGAGGTCCTCCTCCCCTTCCATCTGACCATAGTCTATCAGATCTCATCAGGACTGGCTTCTTTGTCTTCCTCTGTGGCCTAGCAAGGCTGCTCCCCCGTCAGGTGGGGAGCACTCAAGAGCCAGCCCATGAGTTCATGTCAGATAGTCCCTGATCCTATTATTGCAGAACCCTCTTGGATATTGAGTTGCTTTGGGCTATTTCTGTGCAGGGGTTCTAAGTTATCTCCATGCATGGTCCTTGTTTGGAGTATTTGTCTCAGAAAAGACCCCTGTGCCCAGACTTTTTGGTTCTGTTGCTCCCTTTGTGGAGCTCCTGTTACCTCCGGGTCTTTCTATCTCCCCCTTCTTTCATAAGATTCCCTGCACTCTGCCCAAAGTTTGGCTATGCATCTCAGCATATGTTTTGATACCCTGCTGCATGAAGTCTTTTATTTTTACTTTTACAATTTATTCATTATATATCCCGATTGAAGCCCCCTCTCTCAACTCCTTCCAATCACATTCTCCATCCCTTCTTCTCCCCTACTAGGGTTTGATTTAGTTGAGGTTCTTAAAGGTCATTACCTCCCTTCCAACTCCCACCTGCCACTCCCAACCTTAGGTAGGAGATTAGTAGGGAAAGGGATGTAGATCTCTTTTAGCTTCTTCCTGCTGATTAGGGTTGATGAGTTCTTTGGATATTACCAAACTCAGTCATCAGGATACCAGGAGTCTAGCCAAATACAAAGCAGCAGCAGCAGAATCATTCAGTAGCAGTGGCTAGACTCTGCCCAAGTGGCATGAGTCCCCCAAAGTCGCCAAACTCCACCAAAGCAGCAGGAGCAGTTCTCTGAAACATTTCTTTCTGCAAAGACCAGTGAAGGATCCAAACTGTTGCAGAGTGTAGCAATGCAAAAACTTTCAGATGCAGAAATTGTCTCTGTCTGTGGGCTTCTATTTTTCTCTTCTCAGAGTCTGCACAAGAAGGTTTTCCAGCTCTGAAAATCCATGTCCCTTGCACCAGGTAGTTTTCAGGTGACCAACATCACATGCCTTTTCACAGGGGCTGCTTTCTGTGGGGGCTGTTTTAGGAGGGAGGCTGTTTTCCGTGGGGAAAAACATTCCCACGTCCTACACTTAGGACCAATACACAAGACATATGCACAACTGAGTTTCCAAAGAAGCCAGAAACTTCCACTTCAACAAATGAACTGGGAAAAAAAATCAGAGAAACAATACCTTCCATAATAGCCTCAAATAATATAAAACATCTTGGGGTAACTCTAACCAAAAAAGTAAAAGACTTGTGTACAAAAATATCAAGTCACTGAAGAAGATATCAGAAGATGGAAAGATCTCCCATGATTAGAATTTTATAGGATTAACATAGTAATAATTGCCATCCTACCAAAAGCAATCTACAGATTCAATGAAATCCCCAATAAAATTCTAACACAGATCTTCACAGATCCTAAAAGGAAAAATTTCAGTTTTATATAGAAATAAAAGGAAATCCAGGATAGCTAAAAGAATCCTGAATCCTGAAAGAACTGCTAGAGGCATCACCATCCCTAACCTCAAATTTTCCAACAGAGTGCTATAGCAATAAAAACAGCATGGTATTGTCAGGAAACAGACATGTTGCTCAACTGAATGAAATTAAAGATATTAGATCTTGGAATAATAGACAGCTATGAGCTGCCATGTGGGTACTGGGAATTGAACCCAGGTCCTCTGGAAAAGCATTCAGTGCTCTTAATCACTGAGCCATCTCTCCAGCCCCATATTTTTATATTTTAAAAATATATTTATATTAAAATATTTTAAATAAATACTTTAAATATTTTTAAATATTATATATGTATATATGTATGTATTTACTCTTTTCACCCTTCAAGTCCTTTGCAAATATATTATGGTTTTCACTTTAGTGTTCTTACGGGATTCCTGAGTACACAATCAAGTGGGTCTCTATTTATTTTGTCTTCTCTTGAAATCTTTTCCTTCTGTTTGCTTTGTCCAATTCTGATGTGTTAAGTTTTTGTTTTATCTTATTATATTTTAAATTATTATTCCTTAGAATGAAACTGTTCATTTTCTAATTAGAGACAGGAAGGGGATGGATTTAGATGGGGGGAAGCAGAGAGGAACTTGGGGAGACTGCATTCAGGATATATTATAGGAAAAAAATCTATTTTCAATTAAAAAATTAACAAAAAGCACTTATTCAGATATTTAATTAAATAAAAGAAGTATTATAATAACAGCCAGCAATTAGTGACAGCCTTCTATGAGTTAAATATTAGTGATCACAACAATTATGTAAGACCATTATTAGCATTTTAAATTGAGATAAGGAAACAGATTCAGTGAGTCCAAATAAATACCCACAGCCACAGATTTAGTAATTAAGAGATAAGGAAGATCTGTCTGGAGAATCTTTATAGCTCTGCTTCCTCCTGCTATGATGTTTCTTGGTTATCTTTCAAACAGTGAGCTTACTGGCAGAGACTATAAGTTACACTTTTATAAGGACCTGGCAAAATAACAGGTATAGAAGACAACAGACACCTACAGATGGAGGCCAGTGAACAGTGCTGTGCTTTGTTCACCAAGCAAACAAACAAACTCACTACTGCATCCTAACCCCAGATAAAGCTGCAGTGTCTCCACAGTGCCACAGTGCTTCTCAAGAGGTGCTACTTTTCCAACTACCACAAAGGCATGGATGGGTCTGCCTGTTAGCCACTGTGAAACTCTCATTTGCCTTGCCTTGCTTTCTACATCTCTCTATGCTACCCTGGAGCACAGCAACTTTAAATCTGAGATCATGACACGCCCCGAGCATGAAGAGGCCAAATGATTAGCTGGTCAATATTCAGTTAATAAAGTGGAAAAGGCAGGAGAAAGCTATTCACAGGATCTGATAAACAGCATAGGAAGTCTGGGCAATGCTGTTTTCTATTATCTACTCTTGTTTCTTTATTATTTACTAATCATTGGCTTTTTTATTAAAATTTTATCCAACATAACCATCACCTAAGTATATTTTAAGTAAATCAAAAATTACTTTCAAAAATAGTTAATGAGGAAGATGGAGAAAACGACCTTTGTTCTCCCATGGTAACTGAGAGATAAATGAAGTTAAAACTGGAGCTCTTAAACATCCATATTTTACATTTATTTTGAAATAATTTTAGACTTGCAAAGACAGTACATCAAGTTTCCATATGTCCAGCCTCTCCTGCAAGCGTCTTATATAACCACAGTGACATTTTCTAAACTAAAAAATTAGCATTAGTAAAATACTATGGATTAAAAGAGACACTTTTCCAGGTTTCACCACCTTTTTTAAACTAATCCACTTTTTTTGTTGTTGTTGTTGTCCCAAAATTGTATCCCATATTCTATAACAGATTTAGTCATTGTCATCACTGTCAGGTCTCATTCTCTTCTAGTATTATAACAATTCCACAGCCTTTCCTAGTCCTCCATGACCTTCACACTTTGAAGAATTGTGGCCAATTATCTTGAAAATGATTTTCAATTTAGATTTGCCTGCTGTTTTCCCTTTAGACTAAGGTTGGGGGTCAGGGTGGAAAGAATACAATTTAGGTCATGTACCCTTTTACAGTTCATCAGATCCAAGGATAGAGGTTTTATTGGTCATGAGTTAATTAACCATGTTGTCTCTCAGGGATCTATCCAAAGTTACCACATTTTTTATAAGTATTTTAGTAGAGATAGTTTCTTGACTAATACCTTGGTTTTTGTTTGTCTTTGCCTTAATATTAATATTCATAAATGGCTCTCTCAATGTTAATCCTTATTGTGGTGAATTTCTGTATCTTTTGATTTACATGCATTTTTCAGTGTAGTCATATGGATATTTACAGCCCTCTTTAGAATTGCATCCAATCCTTAGCAACTGCTCTATAGTTTTTGCTTACAATTTTACCTTTTCCAGAATGATATATAAATGGCTTCTTTTCATTTGCAAAATACACTTAACATCCTCCATATTCCATGTCAACCACTAATTTTATCTTTATTATTATGGGGTACTGTTTACTGGTATAGATATACCCAGCTTATTAATTCACATATAAAAGGGGAGCCATGCATTGCCTACTTTTTATGTTGCCATTTTATACTAAAAAGTGTGTTTTAAAATTACATCATGAAACCACATCCATATCAACCAATGGACTAGGATGAAAAGTTAGACATAAATCTATAGTCAGTTGATTTTAATAAAATCTCCCAGAACTTACACTAAAGAATAGTCTTATTTAATATTATCATTTATATGATTTAATTTATTTATTTATTTGCTTTTTGTTTATTACAATTTATTCACTTTGTATCTCAGCTGTAGCCCCTTCCTTCATCCTCTCCTGATCCCACCCTCCCTCCCTCATCTCCTTCCATGCTCCTCCCCCAGTCCACTGATAGGAAAGGTTCTCCTCTCCTTCCCTCTGACCCTAGCCTAATAGGACTGGCTTGCATTGCCTTCCTCTGTGGCCTGGTAAGGCTGCACCCCAGTCAGGGGGAGGTGATCGAAGAGCCAGCCATTGAGTTCATGTCAGAGACAGTCCCTGTTCCTATTACTAGGGCACTCACTTGGTGATTGCTGCTATCTGTGATCTGTGCAGGAGTTCTGGGTTATCTCCAGGAGACAACTTCCTGAACAGAACACCAACAGCACAGGCTCTAAAATCAACAATCAATAAATGGGACCTCATGAAACTGAAAACCTTCTGTAAAACAAAGGGGACTGTCATCAGAACAAAACGACAACCTACAGACTGGGAAAGGACCTTCACCAACCCTGTATGTGACAGAGGGCTAATATCCAGAATATATAAAGAACTCAAAAAGTTAAACACCAACAAATCAGCTAATCCAATTAAATAATGGGGTACAGAGCTAAACAGAGAATTCTAAATAGAGAAATACTGAATGGCAGAGAAACACTTAAAACTTGACTCTTCTTTTGCAAAGGATAAAAGTAGACCCTTATAGCATAAGGCAACAAAACAAAAGCAAAACTCAGTTAAATTAAATGGATGAAAGAGCTGCCACACAAGGCAAGCTTCACATATGTCTGGACAGAACTCCAAAAGCATTGGCAGCAAGAGCAAAGCCCAATAAATAGGATCAAACCATGGGGCAAACCATGGATTACCAAGGTAAGTATATAGCTCTTGGAATATGTGAACTATATTTGCAAATAATCTGAGTAAGACCAATTCCTCAATACAAGAAAAAGGATGAGATTCTTTGAGAGGAAAAAAGGAGTAAGAAAACATTAAATAAATTTTATTACAGTACCTCTTTATGATGATAAGATTTTATTACCATAATTCTTAACTTTTTGATGTCTAGTCTATAAATAAACTATCATATTTGTGTGTGTTTGCATGAAAGATAAAGTATAAGTAGGTTACAGAACAATTTTAGGGAGCAACTTCCAACTATATATTTTCTATATAATAGAATATTGCATATAGAGTGTTAATAAAGAAAACAATCTTATTATTCATGACAATGTTGACATATTTTACTACGTGAAGTTACCTAAGTATAGATGGGCAGGTGTATGATTTCGTGCAGTCTAATGAAATAATTTTACAGGAAACATAATATAAAGGTAGTTTTCAGAAAATAGGAGTGGTAGTGGAAGAAGAGGAGGGGAGAAATGTTAACCATAGGCTACACAAATTCGGACAGGAGGGATGCTTTAACAATCTACTGCATAGCAGGTGACCTCAGTAAGCAATAATACACTGCCTACTTTAGAATTGCAAGTTTTTTTTAAATTTTTTATTAATTACACTTTATTCATTTTGTATCCCTCCATAAGCCCCTCCCTCCTCCCCTCCCAAGCCCACCCTCCCACCCTTTCTGCATGCATGCCACTCCCCAAGTCCACTAATAGGGGAGGTTCTCCTCTCCTTTCTGATCTTAGTCTATCAGTTCTCATCAAAAGTGGCTGCATTGTCCTCTACTGTGGCCTGGTAAGGCTGCTCCCCCCTCAGGGGGAGGTGATCAACAAGCAGGCCAATCAGATTATGTCAGAGGCAGTCCCTCTTCCCATTAGTATGTAACCCACTTGGACACTGAACTGCCATGGGCTACATCTGTGCAGGGGTTCTAGGTTATCTCCACGAATAGTCCTTGGTTGGAGTATGAGTCTCTGGGAAGTTCCCTGTGTTCAAATTATCATGTTCTGTTGCTCTCCTTGTGGAGTTCCCGTCCCTTCCAGTTCTTACTATTTCCCACTTCTTACATAAAATTTCATTCACTCTGCCCATCAGTTGGCCATCAGGCTCAGCATCTGCTTTGACAGTCTATACTGCAGAGGCTTTCAGAGGCCCTCTGTGGCAGGTTCCAAGGTTGTTTCCTGTTTTCTTCTGGCTTTCAGAGGCCCTCTGTAGCAGGTTCCAAGGTTGTTTCCTATTTTCTTTTTCTTCTGATGTCCATCCTCTTTGCCTTTCAGGATGGGGATTGAACATTTTAGTTAGGGTCCTCTCTTTTGCTTAGTTTGTTTAAATGTACAGATTTTAGTGGGTTTATTCACCCATCAGAATGGCCAAGATGAAAAAACTCAAGGAACAACACATGCTGGAGAGGTTGTGGAGAAAGGGGAACCCTTCTCCACTGCTGGTGGGAATGTAAACTTGTACAACCACTCTGGAAATCAATCTGGTGCTTTCTCAGACAACTAGGAATAGCGCTTCCTCCAGATCCAGCCATACCACTCCTAGGCATATACCCAAAAGAGGCTCAAGTACACAAAAAAGACATTTGCTCAACCATGTTTGTAGCAGCTTTATTTGTAATAGCCAGAAGCTGGAAACAGCCCAGATGCCCCTCAACTGAAGAATGGATGCAGAAACTGTGATACATCTATATAATGGAGTATTACTCAGCAATGAAAAATAAGGAAATCATGAAATTTGCAGGTAAATGGTGGGACCTGGAAAGGATCATCCTGAGTGAGTTGTCCCAGAAGCAAAAAAACACGCATGGTATATACTCACTCATATAAACATACAACATAGAATTGCAAGTTTTTTAAATCTCACCATTAAAAAAGTGATCTGAGGTGTTCATCACACACCCTCTCGCTTGAATTATCGTACTGAGCTTTAGGGATGGCAAATATGAATTTTATAATGCCAGGCAAAAGATGTTTGTAGCGCTGCAGTGTTCAGTATCATAGTCAATAGTGTGTATGGCAACTAGGGATATGATATATAGCCAGTCTGTCTTCAAATTTTTGTATAATTTCTAAAAACTCAATGCAAAATAAATTACAGTAATAATCTATAATGATTATACATTTGAAAAATATTCTGGATAAATATAATTAAATATAAATTCTGTAAGATTTTCAATTGGCTCTTATAATGTAATATTTTACATTTAAATGATGTGTTGCAAACTGTTAAGTGTGGGTTACAAATTCTGACATTTGACAATTAAAAACTAGGAAAACTTTAAGTACAGAATCAGAGTACTTTATTACAAACTATTAAGAATGAAGGTTCTAAAACAAGTGCTCTTAGTGTTAATGAAGGTTTATGAATGGCCTTGTCTGGCTCTGGGAGTAAAAATTCAACTTGCTCCAGATGCAGACTGGTGCCATCCGGTGGTGGCTGTCTTTTGATCTTCAGCATGGACTATTTTGGTGTGTGATGGCTGTGATTGGAGGACAGAAGTGCTACTTGTAGCCACACTTTGAGGGCCTTCCTGGATCTTCTGCTGGAGGCTTGTCCTTTTCCCCACATCATCTCCACACTTTTCTTTCAACATGGATGGCAGAAAATATGAAACAACCATCTTCCACCTGTATTCATATTATTCCTAAGTATAGCACTTCAGGGCTGTATTTATTTATTTTGAACAGATGTCAGTTGTCCCTATTAATTCTCTTGGATTTTCTGTATAAGCAATCATGCTGTCACAAAGAGCTCTTTGTTTTGTAGACCTATATCTCAGTATCTCAGTATCTTTATTCCTTTGCTTGTCATACTACAACTACATTAGGTAAGACTTCCTTATGATATTGAAAACCAGTGGTGAGATAAAATGGTTTTATTTTCCTTTTCTGGACTGAAACAGCTGACAGTTTTCTCTAGATGCTCTTTATTATACTGAGGAAATTTCCACTTCGGTAGAAATTTGCTGGTTTTTTTTTTTTTTTATGTTTAGGTAATACGGGTTGCCCTGCTAAGTCAATATTTACTGATAAGATTGTGTATTAGTGTATATCTAGACATAGTCTTATGTAGTTGTTGCTGAAACTGAACTTGGTACATAGCCAAGGATGGCCTTAAACACCTTCTTACTTTTTCTGACTCTTCTTCGTATGTGCTGGAATTGCTAGCATGAACTGCCAAGTCCAACTTTTGTTTTTCTCATTTAGTTATTTGATGCAGCACATTAACTTTAAGGTTGCTTAACAAACTCTGATGCACATTCAAAGTGATTTTAACACGATTGTGGTATATACTTTCTTTTAAAAAATCTGTGAATACTGAAGGTTCTGATGGTGTGCTTATGACTCATGGTCTGTGCTTTAATGATCTTATCTAGTTTGGTGGTTTCAACACTTACAGCAAGTGAGGATGTGTAGTGGGACCCCCGTTCATGTCTATAGTCTTGGGAAGATTATAAAGAACTGGTAAAATTTGTTCCATGAATGTTCCACTGAATTTACCAGTAACACCATCTAGGTGTGGTGCTGGTTAAGGAGGCAATAAATTACTGATTTGACTGTTTTATTAATATTGGCTAATGAGTTTTGGCTTATGTTTACTTTAAAGAATTTGTTCCCATCAAATCTGTGGGCATAGAACTGCTTGTAGTATCTCTTTATAATCCTTTAAGTCTCATAACATTTGAAAATACATTTCCTCTTTCATATCTAAAATAAATAATTTTAATTTAAGCCTTCCATTTTTTTGTTAGTTAACAATGCCTAGAACCTTATCTACTTCATCAATCTTTTCAAAGAATTAGCTTTACTTATCTTAATTACCTGTTCTCAATTTCTGCCCTAACTTGTCTTTTCTATTTACATTAGATTTTAATTCATCTTTCCCCCCTAGTTTCTTGATGTAGAAAGTTATTGATTTGAAACCCCTTTCTTCCTTTAATTTACACACAAGTTGCTAAGTAATTAAGCACTGCTTTCAACACAGCACACAAATCATGATAAGTTGCATTTTCATTTTCCTTTAGATTGAAACCATTTAAATTTCTCTACAGGGTTATTGCCTTCATGGACTATTTAAAAGCATGCTGCTTAGTCTCTCTGTTTCTAGGTTTTACAATTTAAGTGTTGATTTCTAATTTAAGTATATTATAGTCTGTGGGCAAATAGTACATGCTTTCTAATTAAGAAATGTTAATGTGTATTTTATTGCGGCTGAGAGTGCAACCAACTTTCCCAATTCTGTTGTAATTAACAAATTGACCAATATTTGAATCCTGTTTTTACTGTATGAAGTCACCAATAGAAATCAATTATATCAGTTTATTGAGGTGCAGTAAAACTGAAAAATGTTTTTTGTTTGTTTGTTTGTTTTTTTTTCTGAGCAATGTTTGGCTTTGATGTTTTGCCTTCTTGGATCTGTCAATTTCATATACAACATTTATAATCTATCAGCTTCTGACTCTCTGTTGACATGGTCACTTTCGAATCTACCAGCCTTTGACTTTCTTTTCTTTCTTTTTTAAGAAAGTTTGATTTATTTATTATGCATACAGTTCTCTGTCTGCAGGGATGCCTGCATGTCTGAAGAGGGCACCAGATCTCAATACAGGTGGTTATGATCCAGCATGTAGTTGATGGGAATTGAACTCAAGACCTCTGGAAGAGCCACTTGTGCTCTTAACCTCTGAGCCATCTCTCCAGCCCACAGCCTTTGACTTTCTATTGACATGATGACATTCCTTTTAGATACACACATGAAAGGCTATCATGGCTTTTTGGAGAATAGACTGCTCTATTATTATCATCAAACACCCTTCTTCACTCATGAACATTTCCTTGCTCTTAAACCTTCTCTAGCTGCCCTTTACCTTAGTGCTAGCCATTATTTTCCTTTACTAGTTACTCTAGCTTACATATGTATTTATATTTAAAATGGGTTTGTTGAGCTAACAGAGTAGGTTTTCTTTGTAGCTTGAAATGATATACCAAAATGTAGGGTTCTCCTTCATCCCCTACCTCGCATTTTCTGAGTTGTCTGGATCTGGGACTTGCTGCTTGACACTGGTGGAAAGATTTCAGTCGTTGCTGGTTCATTATCTCTTTTCCATTCTCTCTAGACTATTTTCCACATGTTGCTAGTATGTTACCCCTTCTGGAGTTGTCGGGTTCTCAGTATGCTACATCTTTAAGTTGTTGAGTTCTCAGATATTCTGTTCTTTTTCTAAATCTTGGACCCAACCCCCCTTTTTTTTATTCATTCAGAAGTTCCTTCTGATATAGCCTCAAATTTAGAGTCTTTTCTCATAGAGGTACATACTATTAATAGGCCCAAACACCCTACCATGTCTGTCGGTGCTGTTTATATATAGTTTCACTTTATTGTTTTTAGAACTCCCATCTCTTTGCTAACATAGCCCATCTGTTCATGTGTGCTGTTTACTTTACCCACTGGTGTTCCTAGCATCTTAACCAAAGTTGTTTTAGGTCTAGCTCTGATAAATCCAACTTTCATGCACTTGCTGACTGATTCTGAAGCTTTCCTCTGTCTCTTCAAATTCTGTTTTCTGCTTTCTAGTATGCTTTTTATTTTTTCCTTACAGCTAGAAATGTGTTATGGGAAAAAGTAAGTATTTTAAATATGTCACAGTACTGTAGTGAAATAAAGTATGTATGCTGGGGAGTGTTCTAAAATTTCAGGATTTGCTCTCAGGCTATTAGTGAGTCTGCACCCATGATGTGCCAGGTTCTTTATTCCTATCTTGCGATTGAAGTGTACATTTCTTTTCCTCTATCAGGAAGGCTTGAGCAACTCAATAGCCTCAGCTCTTCACTCTGCATACATATTCTTCTAGCAGAAACATTAGAAGGGGCTGGGTTTCAAACATCATCCTGTATCTCCAGGCCAGCTGTGATCACCATCACTTAGGAGCTTCATCTTAGAATTGCTCTACAAGCTAGATGCTTTCATCTCACTGAAAAATAAAGCTCTAGATAGGAGAAGGAAGAATTCACAGGAAAAGAGTTCACATGACCTCAAGATGATGTCCCTATCTGTCTCATGTCTCTATAGGAATGCAGGTGGAACACAGAAAGTTGGAGGCAACCAAAGCCCTTTTCTCTTCCATGAAGGAAATGCCTGGATATGTTCCCCAGGGCACATACTCAGTGCCAGCTTAATAAATATCAAAATCAAATCAAGCACTAAGGTTTCTGGGTGGTATCAGATCGAAGAAGATGCCTAAAGGGACGAATACCACATAATGGGTATCATCTCTTAACTGAAATATTGTAAATACATATGGCCCAGCACAGTTGTATACAAAGTACCTGTTACAGGTTTACAAGGAGGGAAGAGTCCACATGAAGTAAGCTGGTATCTTAGCATGAGGACTCTTTCAGGAGTGGTAGAAATGAGATAATGGATAATGGTAGTTCTTAGATCTTATAGTTCATTAAAAAACAAACAAACAAACAAAACAACAAAACAAACCCAAAATTGTACTTAAGTGAAGTCTCTAAACTAATTAGCCAAACACTTCAAAACAACAGATAAAAGTGGTTGAAATTAAGAGTAAATTGCTAAATTGGTTACTGAGATATATTAAATCAGATGATAGCTGCAAAACAAATGGAGCATAAACAGGAAAACAGTAATGACTTATCATGAGTGCTCTGTTGTTCTACATTATTACTATAAGGCAGGAGGAATGTAAAATGGATCTGCCCTTCTCACTTGCCAAAAATAAAAACAAAGCACATAGATAAACTTCAAAACACTGCTGCAAATGTGAAACACATTGAATGATTTTATTTTCTAAAAATAGCTTAATTTGGCATAGACCTTTTAAGTGCAAAAACATGCCTTTATTTAAAGTGTTGAGCTCTATGGGGTGTCCCTTAATATCAATAAGAACGTTGACAGATGAAAAGAAGATGGTGGTTCATAGCCTTCGTTCTAAATAAAAATCCATTTTAAACAATTGCCTAGCTTTTTAAACTAAATATTACGACTGGTGGCCTTTATGTGTTTCTTTAAAGAAAAAGTTTTGAAAATACACTGAGGTCAAACCTAATAAAAGACTTCAAAAAAAAAAACATTAGTAATTTTTAATAGGCAAGTAACTTCCTTTAGCCTTATTAATATGGCTAATTTTTTCTGACTTTTTAAAAAGACATCTAAACATTCAACATTAAGATGTAGAGATAGGTAAATGATGAAATCCAAAAAAACATGTTCAGGACCTATAATTATTCATAGTATGTATACTGTAGGTCACTTAAAAATGATGTTTTTTTTGTGTTATTCTTATATAGGTTAGCAAATGCTATAGATGATATCAAATCCTAAATGGCCAATGTATTAGAAAAAAACTTCTTCCCAATCCAGCCCCTAGAATTCCTCCTGCCAGTGACTACAAAATTGCTCTAAGACAAGGAGGGTAGCAACATCATAATCATGCCCCATTTACTCCCCAACCAGATGACTTTGCACATTCCCAACTGAAGATGTGAAGTAAAGATAACTTCTCCTTCAAGGCCAGCTTCTTCTATGCTAACACTATCTTCACAGTGAAACCCTTAAACATCCAAGGATCCGTCTCAGTCCCATCACTTAGAGATAGCATTTAAGCACAAAACACATTTTGTGTCTTTCTTTCTGAATTTGCATTTGAAAGTGAAGAATTTGGTAGCAAATTACTCCAGTTTTCTATATGCCTGAATGATATACATTTGAAAAAGACATCTTTTTAACTGAGAGGAAAAATAAACTTTCAGATTACATGTTGTGTGAACTATGATCTAGGTTAATAAAATGACATTTTATAGACTTGTCTGAGAGTCTTCTCTAAGTGTCCACCCTGAAGTTTTGCTTTCTTAAAACATGGAAGACCAAGAAAGAGACTGATCCATACTCAGGATCATATCCAGATGATATGTCTTTTTCCATTCAAAATCTTAAATTAAATGTCAATTTTTATCACTGTGCTATCTGTTTTTATATTCAAATTATCTTCTCAAGTGTACAAAATAATGTGATTCATCATGACATTTTCACACATATTTCACTGTAATTTGCTCATATTCATCCCTGTCAGACAATGTAAACACTGTCCACATCCCCTAAGCTGTGGTGACAACATTGACATTAGAACTGTTATTTTACCAACAGTGACACATCACACAGTACCTACCATGTTAGGAATGTGAATATAAACCAAAAGAGCAATGAAACAAAAACAACTACTGTGGTTTAGCTTCTTCATGAAAAATAAGTTTATCTCAGTATAAAATTATATTCTAAGAAAGGGTTGTAGATGTGTGTCAGTTGGTAGAGTGTCTAACATACAAGGGGCCCTGGATTTTACTGTTAGCCCTCTATGTAACTTGGTGTGGTGTGGCATGTCTACAGTCCCAGTACTCCACAGAGTTAGAGCAGGATGATCAAGTTCAAGGTTATACTCACCTACAAACACTAGGGAAAGACCAGTTGGGCGACTTTAGATTTTGGTTGTTGTTGTTGTTATTATTAATTTAACTTTAATGAGGCTAAGCACACTTTCCTTTAGAACACTACTTTAAATCCAAAGGCAGACAAAGAAATTTCAACGTTTTTGAAACGATGATTTTGATGTGGTGAGAAGGAAAGCTCAGAGGGAGAATTACAAGAAAAAGGATGAAAAGCAAACCCAAACAAAAGGGAAGAAACTACCTTCAGAAGTGAAGGTGGCACATCCAAATCTGAACTTTTAAAAGGAGTGCCTCGAGTGAAAACAAAATGGTTTGTTTCTTGAGGATTGCTAAATCCCAAAGAGCCACCGAGTACATTTTAATTATTATGTACTATTACTGAAAATTAGAATCAATACTGAGTTAAGTAAAATATGAAAAGGAAATAAAAAAGCAAGAATAAAAAAGCTCTCAGGAGTCATTTCTTGAAAAGAAGACTTTAAGGGACCATGGAGAAAAATGGAAGTAATAATCAATTTCAGATCAAACCCTTGGGTTAAACCCACAATTAAAGTGCTCAGGTAAAAAAAGTTGCTCCATGTCCTTCCTTTCTGGCCCTCAAGCTTCTTCTGTAACTCTCAGAAAAGATTTAGACAAGAAGGCATTTCCCCTCCCCTGAGGATATGTGTACACAGGTACAAACGTGGTCCTGCACATAGACTCTCCCATACCCCCCCCACACACCATACAACACACACATTCATACTATACACACATCACATACATTCACAGCAGAAATACACATTTAAGCCGTGCTCACACCCACACACTCACATACGTGCAGCATACATACACACATATTCACCCCAAACACGCATACACACATACACACTCATACCACAAACACACATTCACACCACACACATACTCAAACATACTCACACCATACACACACAGACACTTCACATGCATACATTAGACAGAGCAGTAAAGAAACATGAAAATAAATCTTGGATTTATTTCCACTTTCTGATGTCAGCATATCAGTTTCTCAGCAAGTATGCTACCAGAAAGAACAGCCACAGTTAAAATTCATAAGAAAGGGGGTTGGGAATTGAGCCTAGTGGTAGAGTGCTTGCCTAGCAAGCACAAGGCACTGGGTTTGGTCCTCAGCTCTGGGGGAAAAATTCACACGAAAGAAGTAGAAGTCTAACTTTGACTCTTTGCAGTCATGCTTTCTTCTTTAAAAAATATATATATATTTATTTATTATTTATTATAATTTATTCACTTTGTATCCCAGCTGTAAACCCCTCCCTCATCTCCTCCCAATCCCACCTTCCCTCCCTGTTCCACCCCTAAGCCCCTCCCAAGTCCACTGATGGGGAGGTCCTCCTCCCCTTCCCTCTGACCCTAGCCTATCAGGTCTCATCAGGATTGGCTGCACCATCTTTCTCTGTGGCCTGGTAAGGCTTCACCCCTCAGGGAGAGAGTGATCAAAGAGCCAGCCACTGAGGTCACATCAGAAACAGACCCTTCTCTACTTACTAGGGAACCCACTTGGAGACTGAGGTGCCATGGGCTACCTCTGAGTAGGGTTTCTAGGTCCTCTCTATGCATGGTCCTTGGTTGGAGTATCAGTCTTTGCAAAGACCCTTGGGCCCAGATTTTTTGGCTCTGTTGGTCTTCTTGTGGAGCTCCTGTCCCCTCCAGGTCTTTCTATTTCACCCTTCCTTCATAAGATTCCCTGCACTCTGCCCAAAGTTTGGCTATGAGTCTCAACTCTGCTTTGATACCCTGATGAGTAAGTCCTTCAGAGGCCCTCTGTGGTAGGCCTCTGTCCTGTTCCTGTCTTCTCCTGCTTCCCATCCTGTTTGCCTTTCTGAATGAGGATTGATCATCATCTTCCTTAAGGCCCTCCTTCTTGCTTAGCTTTTTTAGGAGTACAGATTTTAGTATGTTTAGCCTATAATAAATGTCTAACATATCACATGTGAATATATACCATGTGTGTCTTTCTGTTTCTGGGATACCTCACTCAGGATGATCTTTTCCAGTTCCATCCATTTGTCTACAAATTTCATGATTTCCTTGTTTTTAACTGCTGAGTAGTATACCATTGTGTAAATGTACCATAATTTCTGTATCCATTCCTCAGTTGAGGTACATCTGGGTTGTTTTCAAATTATAGCTATTGTGAATAAAGCTGCTACGAACATGGCTGAGCAAATGCCTTGTTGAATTGTGGAGCATATTTTGGATATATGCCCAGGAGTGGTATAGCTGGATCTTAGGGTAGCACTATTCCTAATTTTCTGAGAAAGCACCTGATTGATTTCCAAAGTGGGTGTACAAGTTTACACTCCCACCAGCAATAGTGGAGGGTTCCCCTTTCTCTACATCCTTGCCAGCATGTGCTATCAATTGAATTTTGATCTTAGCCATTCTGGTGAGTGCAAGGTGAAATCTCAGGGTCATTTGATTTGCATTTCCTTGATGACTAAGAATATTGAGCTTTTCTTTAAGTGTTTCTCTGCCATTTGCTATTTCTCTATTGAAAATTCTCTGTTTAGTTCTGTATCCCATTTTTAATTGGATTACTTGGTTTGTTGCTGTTTAACTTCTTGAGTTCTTTTTATATTCTCAATATTAGCCCTCTGTCAGTTGTAGGGTTGGTGAAGACTTTTTCCCAGTCTGAAGGCTGTCTTTTTGTTCTGATGACAGTGTCCTTTGCTTTACAGATGCTTTTCAGTTTCTGAGGTCCCATTTATTGATTGTTGATCTTAGAGCCTGATGAGACAACTTCCTGAATAGAACACCAGTAGCCATACTTTCAAATATGCAGGACTCCTCTAACCCATGAGAAGGGACAGAAAGAACCTGTTGTGACACTACACCACATAACAAGCAACTATAATTCACTATTTGAGGGCAAACAAGAAATTTAGAAGAAAAGACAACAAAGGTTTTGAAATGATCTCATCATAAAATGAATTGGTAGGGTACTCTGATGTAACAAAGATTATTTCAAGATGCAGTTATAAAATGTTTATTCAGACTTAAAATGAGAAGCAAGAGCAACACATTGAGAACAGTAGTATGAGATAACCCAATAGTACATTAAAGTGAGGGCAGGTACATACATTCTAAGAGGGACACCTTGTAATTCCTACATATCGATGTCATATAGTTATAACAACAATCACAGAGGTTAAACATTAAATTCCTTTTTTTTTTGTTTGTTTGTTTTACTTTGCCACATTGCTGGTTTTATTCTCTGAAGATCATCATGTGGCCATATTTTAAACCAGGCTGGAATTAGTTATAAATTTCATCTTATCTGTCCTATTCTCTACTTTGAGTTTAGTGAACTTGAACTTTGAATTGCCTTAAAATTAAGGAAAATGCCTCAGTGGTATAAACAAATTCTTGTTCTTTCTGAATTCCCAGAAACTGAGAAAAGGAATATGGAAAGAAAAAATAGTATCTTTCCGTGAAGTGGCTGAGCTCTTCCAGCAGACAGAAAACCCTGTTCCTATTTCATTACAATTTCCATATTTTCATTCTTGTAGCAGCCTCTCCTCCCTTCACACTTTGTTCTTATTAGCAACAGACTTGCACCAGAGTCACATCTGTACCTTTTACTCTACACTTGGCCCCGCCTAGAAGAAAAGAATGGAAGAGATAAGTGGAGAATCTTTACCATCTAGCTGCCTGGTGATACGATTAATTCTGTGGGCTTCTGATAGGGCTCCCACACCAAAACTCTTTTAACTTGCACTGCGCCAAAGACTGACACAAAAACATCCAGATATGATTTCTGTTCTCCAAGAGTGTGAACTGTCATAAGACTATGCACCTATAGAGAAGCCAGGGATGCCACCACAGGAAACAGACCCTGTCTTTGTCATGGTACCAGCTGGATATTTTTGAACCTATGGATGAATGTGTCTTGATTTCAGTTTTCTTTACATAGAGAAAGAAAGCTCAATACACACTTCCCAAAACACTGTAGGTACATATACAAAAAGAAACGTATTTAGAGAAACTTGAATCACATCTTTAAAAAAATCATAAAGGAAATACTTTTTGCTAATTGTTCTTCATTTCTCTTTCCCTCACTCACATTCCCAGGGAAAGTGATCCCTCAGACATCTCCTTGGACTCCATGGGCTCCACAAAACCCCGTTAGAAAGAAGTTGTATTAACTCGCTGAGATCCCTTTAGTTACTACAGCAGCCCATCATATCCGTTTCCTCAGTGGGTGTAAAATCACCCACAAAGGAACTCCCACTCAAGTGTACCTTATCTTAGGAATTCAGCCACAGCAACACCCTTCCTGCACTTTTCTTCTGAGCGGTGCACATGCAGGATTGTCTTTTCAGAGTGTGGTTCCTTGCACAGCATTTAAAGTCTTTCTATAGCATTGAAGCATTGCTTTTCCCCTCTCATGTCCCCTCCTGGTGCTGGCGGTTGACACAGGTGCTCGGAACATGCCAAGCACATGTCTTCCCACTGCCCCGCACAGCCAACCTTTCCTAGAGCCTTTTATGGAGTCTTCACTACATGTATGCATTATGGCATACAAAGGAGGAAATACATGGAGGAAGCAGAAGCACATCGTCTCCTCATGGAACCTAGAATCTAATGAAATTTTATGGAGCTAGATATAACATGGAGTATAAATTTACAGTGCTATCGGATAAAGTAAAACATAGATCATTTCTGGTTGCCAAGGCCAAGAAAGACTAAAAGGAGTGGGTGTCATAGAGGCTGAGTTGTAATGAATTTGGGAAATGACTGCAATCAGAGAACGGAGAGAAACTCAGAGAGCCATGGGTCAGGCACTAGTAACTGCACTGAGCTGAAAGGAGAACTCTGTGAAACCAACAATGTGTAGTAAAATATGTGTAGGGGCTACTTGAAGCTTTACAGCATAAAGTGCTTCAATCACATTAATGTAGAAGAGAGAAGCAAGAGATTCACACACAAACATTTGTTTAGGAGACACACAGAATGCATTCTTCAAGAAGTCTGAGTGGCAGCAGCATGACTGAAGGATAAGATACTGCTTGAAAGCCAAGGCTAAAGAAGTTGTGGGTGAAGCCAAAGGTTATGCAGAAGCCAAAACTCAGGCAAGCAGCAATTTACTAGTGTTCATAAAGGCTAGAAAGAGATGGCGCATGCAGTATTAACCCAATGGCTGCAGCACAGTGTAAAGATAACGAAATTCAGAAAAGCAGGCAGAACTGCATTTAGATAGAAGGAAAGTGTGTACAAAGATGGCAGATGAAGTTTGAGGAATGAATGAGAATGATGATCTTAGAAGACAATCTGCAGTGTTGAACTCCGGGAGATACCAACCACAAGGATAAGAGGTAGAAGAGCTGGCAGGGCGCCATGGTGTAAGAATGCGTGTGGCGACAACACATTTACTAAGGAGGAACCCAGCGTGAGAACACAGGTACAGAATGTTTTCCAAGGTTTGCTCTACCAACACTAGTTTCAGTAGATGTTTAGGAGGGCTATAAACTGTAAACGGTGTTTTATCACAACAATAGAAAGCAAACTAGGGCAGACGCCTTGTCTTTTTCTACACCACTTCATCCATCCTCACTTCCTTCCCTTATTTTGTATTATATCCACTCTATACAACACAACACTGTTCTGTACACACTGTTGGCCTAGGAAACACGGATATAAAGTAAAATTCAGAACAGGATTTAGGAACTGGAAAGTTACCTGCCATGGATCCAACTTCATTGTTTTATATTTAATGGCCACAATGCCGTACTTTTATTCTCTATGAAACACAAGCCAGCACTACACACACAAGTGTAATGGAAGCCTTGATTTCTTTAAAAACTCAGTTAGGTTATGTAAACATGTTTTTTTGTATTTTAATCGCAAGAGTGGGATTTTAGTTCGGGCATTAGTTTGTCCATAAGCTGATAATTGCCTCCTGTGGGGTGTGATCTTTGTCAGCTGGTAATGGCCTGAGTCATGAAGCATGGAGAGGGGTGTGGTCTAGGATTCTGAGGGATATCAATATGAGAGCCTAGAGCTTGTAGTAACTACTTAGGAGAAATTAATTTTTTTTCTATAAGCAAATATAGACACTTTATAAAAAGAACTAATTGGATTCTTCCACATACTACAAAGGGAACACTAATTCCATAGGGACCGACATTCTATACTGATGCAAACAAGATGGGAATGGCAGGTTATAAATCAGACAAAAGAACCAAGGTGATCAAAAGCCCATACTATTCAGTTCAAAAATTAGAATTATATGCAATGCTTATGATATTATTAGATTTTCCTATATCTCTTAATATAATTACTGACTCTCAATATGCAGAAAGTTGTTTTACATTCAGGATCTGCTGAATTTATTCCTGATAACTCAGAATTAACTCTGTTATTTATACAATTGTAACAGGCCATCACAAGTAGAAACTATCCATGATATATTATTCATATTCAGTCTCATTGAGGTCCACTTGCATGAGGAAATGAGGAAATTGACCAAGTAATAATAGGAAATGTCTTAGATGACTCAAAAGTTTATAAAAACACTATGTTAACAGTAAAAGTTTAAAGATAACATTTTCTATCACTTGGCAACAAGCCAAAGAAATAATACTAAAAAAAAAATGTCCTGTGTGTTCTCTGTATAACCAAACTCTATTACCTGCTGGAAGTATCCCTAGGGGTGCCAAAAGAAATGAAATGTGTCAGATGTGTTTCACTTGCAGAATTTGGAAAGCAAAGGTATGTCCACCATACCATAGACACATATTCAGGGTTTCAATGGGCAACTGATTTAACTTCTAAAAAGGCTCATTGCATAATTACACATTTATTGAAAATATTGGCAATGATGGGGATATCTGCACAAATTAAGACTGACAATGCTCCTGCATGTTTATCAGTAAGATGAAGCAATTCTTTGCATTTTATAAGATAAAGCACATTACTGGTATACCACACAGTCATACAGGACAGGCAGTTGTGGAAAGAGCCAATCGTACTTTAGAAGAGAAGCTTACTAAACAACAAGGGAGAGTGAAAACCCCCAGGGACAGGCAAAATAATGCAGTGTCAATTCTAAATTTTCTTATTGTTGATGAAAAAGGAACAACAGCTTCTGAGAGACACTGGGTTATAGAAAAAAAACATAGAACTATAAAGGATGTGTTGACAGTAGAATGGAAACCTGCAATACTTTTGAGATGGGGACGTGGTTATGCTTATGTATCTACAGGGAATGAAAAAAAATATGGTTACCAATACAACTTATAAGATTAGGTATGACCAGGGAAGACCTCCTGCTATCTGAGACATTAATGTCTTCACACGGTAAATGAATTTTATTGGCTACCTGGTCCTCATAATCCAGAATGTACCTATAATATTACCTTTAAAAGTTTGTTTATTTCCTGTTTTCTTCTTCTTCTGATGTCTATCCTCTTTGCCTTTTGGGATGAGGATTGAGCATTTTAGTCAGGGTCCTCTCTCTTGATTAGTTTCTTTAGATGTTCAGGGTTTTAGTAGGTTTATCCTATGTTATATGTCTATATGAGTGAGTATATACCGTGTGTGTCTTTCTGCTTCTGGGACAGTTCACTCAGGATGATCCTTTCTAAGTCCCACCATTTACCAGCAAATTTCATGATTTCCTTATTTTTCATTGCAGAGTAATACTCCATTGCGTAGATGTATCACAATTTCTGCATCCATTCTTCAGTTGAGGGGCATCTGGGCTGTTTCCAACTTCTGGCTATTACAAATAAAGCTGCTACAAACATGGCTGAGCAAATGTCTTTATTGTGTACTTGAGCCCCTTTTGGATATATGCCTAGGAGTAGTATGGCCGGATCTTGAGGAAATGCTATTCCTAGTTGTCTGAGAAAGCACCAGATTGATTTCCAGAGTGGTTGTACAAGTTTACATTCCCACCAGCAGTGGAGAAGGGTTCCCCTTTCTCCACAGCCTCTCCAGCATGTGTTGTCATTTGAGTTTTTCATCTTGGCCATTAGGCTCTGCCCTACAGACTATCAAAGCAGATACTGAGACTTAAGGCCAACTGATGGGCAAAGTGCATGAAATCTTAAGTAAGAAGTGGGAAATAGTTAAGGTCTGGAGAGGATAGGAACCCCACAAGGAGAGCAACAGAACACAGGGGTCTCCCTAGGGACTCATATTCCAACCAAGGAACATGCATGAAGATAACCTAGAACTCCTGCACAGATGTAATCCATGACAGCGTAGTATCCAAGTGGGTTCCATAGTAATGAGAAGAGGGACTGCCTCTGACATAATCTGATTGGCCTATTCTTTGATCACCTCCCCCTGAGGGGAGAGCAGCCCTACCAGGCCACAGAAGATGACAATGCAGCCATTCCTGATGGGATCTGATAGACTAAGATCAGAAGGAAGGAGAGGAGGACCTCCCCTATCAGTGGACTTGGGAGGGGCAAGCAAGAAGGGGGAGGGAGGGTGGGGTTGGGAGGGGAGGAGGGAGGGGCTTATGGGGGGATACAAAGTGAATAAACTGTAATTAATAAAAAATAAAAAAGATAAAAAAAATTAAAGAAATGTATAAAAAATAAACACTTGATATTGGAAAAAAAAGTTTATTTTCAGAGCAAAAGACAATGAAGTTGCAGGCAGCAAAATAAAGCTGATGATTCAGCCTCACAGACTGCCTCAGTTACTGTTATCTCAAGAATCTACATCCAGGTCAACTTCAAAAGGAGTACCCCACAGAGACTGGACAGAAAACACGAAGACTGGACCAAAAACACAGAGACTAGACAGAAAACACAAAGACTGGACAGAAAACACAGAGACGGGACAAAAAAAAAAAAATACAACTAGCTCTTCCAGCACTTGGCAAATATCTTAATTTTTTAAAGGTACCCAAAAGATGTTTTTATTCCCAGCCAGCAAGAAGTAATCTTAAGAACATAACATGGCCCCATTCGCAAAAGGTCAGGTGGGTGTTTTTGGTCATTTGGTGGGTTGTGGATTGGTCATGGTAAGGCAGAAAAAAAAGTAAAGGTTAGAATCAGGAATCTCTTTTACCCCTCTCACAGTTTCTGTTGTTAGTTTGTTTGGTTTTGTTTGTTTTTCTCTCCTATCTGGTGTTAGGGGAGTGGAGAAAAAAAATGGTAAAAAAAAAAAAAAAAAAAGAGGGGGCATATAGAATTGCAGGATAAAATAATCTATTCTATAGATTATTAAATCTGACTCTCAAATATTGTGTATTGGTATGGATTATTGCATATTGATAGAAATTTAAAATTGTTTTGTTCAACTTTTACTTATTGTACATATATAACTCATATGAAAATGTGATGTAAAGTTTTAGTCTTATGAAAGCTAATCACTGCAAACTGTTCATGATGACTGGAGATCAAATTAGCAGTTAGTCACCTATAAATAATCCTAATTGTCTTGTTAGATACTAGTTTAGTTAATTACAAAAATAAGCTTTATTTAGTCTCTTGTATGTTTTCAAGGTTAAGCAGATACATACATAGCTATAAACAGGTAATGTTGCTCTCATATACTATAGATAGATAGGTAGATAGATAGATATATACATAGATATAAACAGGCAATTGCTCTCATATACTATAGATTGATGTGATTATGCACTATATAATGTAGATACATAGTTGGTCTTCAAACATCTCAGAGATCTGCAGAATATGGCATTTAAAGATATTTTAAAAATAAAAGGCTTTTCTGACAGAGAGACACATCAGTTCCTAGCAGTACTTCTAATCTCCTTCAAAGAAGATAATGGGTATCAGAGAAACAAATGTGACAAGATAAACCACTGGAGAAAAAGCTGTCCTTCAACTGCTGATAGCAGGCTGTGTGTCCAAACTGTGAACAAGTAGGACACTGGGAAATTGACTGTCCAACTTTCAGAGACTAAGTGGTTATTCCTTAAGATGCTTGCTTCAAGAAAAGTCTGTCAGGTATTTTGGACCAGTAGGCTGAAGACTAGATGGCCAACACAGAGAAACCTTTGGTCATTGCTCAGGCAGTCAACTGTCTCTGTCATTTTGATAGTTTAGGAAGCTGCTGCTCTATGCTTTCTACATAATTAGGTAATATTTCCTTCTAAAGTCTCTGATGCAGTTGAAGACTAGATAGTCATAGTCCTACTACAATTAAGCTTAGTTGTTTAGGAACTAAGACAATGTTTTAGGTCTAAAAAGATGTTTTAAGGACTAGATAGATGTTTTGTGGTTGAAAGATACAAAAAATTATAAAAAGGTGATTTAGGTACAGAACTTTGAACTGGATAGGCTAGGCTAGGCTAGGCTAGGCTAGGCTAGGCTAGGCTAGGATAGATAATGGAATACTTTTTTAAGGAGGCCAAATACAAATGGACTAGATATTGTAAATATAATTCTTACCTGATTTTTATAATTCTTATTTCATATAAGAATTATATGAAATATAATTGTTTGATATATAGTTTACTAACATTAGAGAAAAAAAGCAATTTTTTAAGCAAAAAGGGGATATGTAATGGAAGTTTTGGTTTCTTTAAAAACTCAGTCATGTTATGTAAATATGTAAATATGTTTTTGCTTTAATCCCAGGTGTGGGATTTCAGTTCGGGCTTTTGTTTGTCCAAAGCTAATAGTTGCCTCCTGGGGGGCATGGTCTTTGCCAGCTGGAAACGGCCTGCATCATGTAGCATGAAGAGGGCCATGGTTGAGGACTCTGAAGGATATCAACATGAGAGCCCAGAAAGATAAGGTGTGGCAGTTTGGAGAGACTACCGTGTGGGTGCTAGAAAATAAACTTGGTTCTCTGTAAGAAGAGCAGGTAATGATAATGTGTGCGTGTGTGTGTGTGTGTGTGTGTGTGTGTGTGTGTGTGTGTGTCACAAGAAACCTTCATCTATGATTCTATGATGCCAGGAAGATGAGAATTAATATGAGTGGATTCCACACACTCCATGTATATTAGGTTTTAAAGTAAATGCAATTTTGCCAACAGGTTTTCTTTTAGATGCTGTTTTCAAAGGACTGAGTCAAAGGATTTGAATGGGTCAAGGGGCATGACTCTAGAAGCTGAAGAATTCACAGGGAAGCAAATGAGCATTTCAGGAAACAAACAAACAAAATTCAAACCATGTACTAAGTAAAAGCTGACTTTTATAAATAACCCACAGCACTGTGGATTGTCTCAGTAGAATTGGGCTATTATTGAACTTGGGCAGAACATTCTATTTCATTCACTTAAAACATGGTCTGACAGGTTCATTAATAGGGACTTTAATGGTAGTCATAATCTTCAATAATGGAAGAAATGTGACTAATTGCTTATAGAAATAGCAACCCAAGCAAACACATAATGCTGAGTAACACCACCAGCAGCAGCAGCAAGGAGTCCTCAGGGTTTACTCAGATTTCATACAAAACAGGTAAGACAAATGACATAAGAACTAATTATGTATATTTAACTCTCTAAAATCACCCCAAGGCATAAAAAATAGTAATAAAAAACTAGCACATTATTAAAAAGTGGATATCTAGCATACTCACACTGCCCATTCAAGCTTCTCATTCTTGATCGAGTTGTACAGAGCCTGTAAACAGAGGAAGATCAAATTATTATTTTTATTCCATTCCGTATGCTGAATTCAGTAAAGGAGTAAAGTCAAAGGCTTCAGTGAATTTTTGAGCAGCTTCCTCAGGCCTTCACAATCAGACACCATCATAACTGGACCACCTGAGAGCTTCTGGGTCAAGGAGCAAGAATCTGAAGAATTCTCAGGAGAGGCCAATGAGCATCTCAGGGAACAAAGAATCGTGGACTAGGAGAGACCAATGAGCATCTCAGGGAACAAAGAATCGCACACTAAGTAAGAACTGTCTTTTGCCAATAACCCACAGTACGGTGGACTGCCTCAGTATAACTGGGCTTTGATTGAACTTATGCAGAACGTTCCATTTCATTCACTTAAAACATGGTCTGACAGCTTCATTAACAGGGACTTTAAGGGTAATCCTAATCCTCTGTAATGGAAGAAATGTGACTGCTCTATGCTCCCTGAAGAGACACATGGAAAAGGGCCTTAAGACAGATATGGAAACATATCCTGGGAGATATGTTTCTACAATATTGACTCAAGCAGTGCTTTTTACTCTAAGGTCATAACTGTTTCTACAGTTCAATAAATGCTACCTCAATATATATGTATGATGATGATGAAAAAGACAGAAAGCCTTCCCCTGGCTTGGTGAAACAGAGACATGACCCTATTGGCTAAGACAGCCTCTCTGACCCGCCCAGAATCAGTATTCTATATAAAGTCCTTGTGATCAACTTGCTCCTCTATAGCATCTACCCAGGAAAATTATTCAATTTAGAATAATACAAAATAAAGACAGATACGCCTCTAAGATGCAAAGCTATGGCACAAAAAAAAGCAAAAAACAAAAAAACTTACGATGCTAGAACTTTTTCTCAACAAAGTCTCAGACAGAGCTTGAATGATCAGAAAGACTATCTACTCTGAGACAGGAAAGTGGGGTCAGAAGTCATTCAGCCACTCATCAGATGAGGAAACACAGGCTTTAGAAGATTAATTGTGTGTGTACATGTCAGAAAAAAAACCAAAACTGTACACCCATAGCAAATTCTCGTCTTATTAAAGCGCTTCCAAATTTAGAAGTACATTGAAACTACAGATTTTGTCAAGGTGACAAAAAAAGTAACCAACGTAGCTTTATTAAAAAAAAAAACAAAAACACAAAAGCTCCAAATATGAACCTTTAAAATCCCTGACACAATGCCACAGATGGAAATCCCACACCATGAACCTTTATTTTAGACCAGGTGAGACAGTGCACACCTCTCGGCCTTCCACAAGGGAGGCTGAAGCAGGGGGATCATAAGTTTCAGTGTCGGCCCAAGCTAACAGAGTGGAACTTTGTCTCAAAAATGGTAGAAAAAAAATTATGAACAAAACTTTTATAAGTACTGTGTAAGCCTTCAGACAGTGCATACAAGTACCTGAAACGAATGACCTACTCAGATTTGGGTTCCTTACCAAGATATTAAGATATGCAAACACTGAATAATGTATTTTCAAATACGACAGGACATGAAAAAAGTCTGAAACATTTTTGGACTCAAGCATTTCAGAGGAAGGAAACCCAATCTATACTATCAACTTCCGTCTTTCATTGTCTTACTGTTGCACATGAAAAAAGCTACAGGGAACGTTCTGCCAATCCCAACCCGATCTCACGTGTTCCACACTAACATGCCGTGTAAGAACTACTTTTTTGTTGTTGTTGTTGTCTTTTGAGGCAGGTCTCATGTACCTCAAGCTGACCTCCAATTCAGTTCACAGCTGAACATGATCCTGAATTTTTCTACGTCCTGTCTCTTCCTCCCCTGTGCAGGAATAGGGGGCCTGCATCACCCACCTCCCCTGTTAATGTGATATTCTAGGTTGGACTTGGGGCATTGTGCATGCTGGGCAGGCACCGGGTCAGCTGAGCTACATCATGTCCCTAACTCAGGAGTTCTTTTAGTGTCAGATGACAAACACCTAAACTGCAGTTTTAAGGCACAGGTGAGTTTTTGTAGCCAAATTATAAAAAGGTTTGAACAGAACAAGCCTCAAACATGCAGAAATTAAAACTCCCTTATCTTTTCTTTCTTCCCTTCCTCTTTCTACATCAAACATCTCCAATGCCTATTTCTCATAAGAACTGTCCTCTATAAGCAATGCAAATCCACACCCTTGAGATTCTAAGTGAGAAAACAAAGGGTTCTTTCTTTCAGTTCCAGCTGTAAAATCCCCAAGATGGCATTCTCATTGTGCTTTAGTTAACTATTTTCTGGTGTACTGTCCATTGGCTAGACAATGCCGTTCTAGGACCGGGCTGTCCCTGAGGTACTGTGGTGTCTGCTATGAGAGGGCAGTGCAGGTCTAGTCACCAGACCAGCAAAATATCTCTGGGCTCAGCAATATTCTAGATCTGTTTGGTACTCATTTGGCACTACCAGAAGAAAAATTAAGCAACAGCACAGATTAATGCCACTGCATATTCACATCCTCTGACTCTATTCAGCATCTCTTCCACCTCCTGCCAGCTTCTCCAAGAGACATCTATCAAGGTTCCTGAGGCCTTCTCCTGTTGGAAAGGGGATAATCACCTCACTGGGATTTCTAGGACCTTTCTAGTTACAGCACTTCCAATTTTCTATTTACATTACTATCAACCAATTGCATTCTTTCCTCTTAATCCTAAACTTTACAGCCCCATTTTTTTCTGCCCTAAGTTAAGGATTTGGGGAAAAGTAGAAAAGGCTCATGCTTCTTTTAGAGGGATTCAAATACTGCAGGGCACTGGAAGATTCTGTTCTTAAAAGATAAGCATCACAGAAGAGCCATGGTTGCTAGGACACGTGCTTCAAGTACCCTGTCAGTGAGGACAAGCTTGCTAAAATGACCCTGTAACTCTCAGTCCACTTAGAATCAAATGAATTGGCCATGTGAGTGGCTAAAACTGGAGGTGCAGGCTATAGCTCAAGAAAATAACCCTTGGACCAGGGAAGAAGGCTCAGTTAGTAAAGTGCTTGTCATGTAAGCATGGGAACCTCAGTTATGATCCTTCACACCCACATTTAAAAAACAAATGCTGTGCATGGTAGTGTGTATCAACCCCAGTATCTATGAGAAATGGAGCCAGGTAGACTCCTGTTACCCTCTGACCCAGATGAATCAGGAAATAAGATGAAGAACGCTTGAGGAAGACACCCAACATCATTGATCTTTGGACTATTCTCTCTGTCCCTGTCTCTGTCTCTGTCTCTCTCCCCCCCCTCTCTCACACACACACACACACACATGGCTGAGGAGATAACTTTTTGCATTTTAGAGATAAATTATCTAGCTTAGCCAAGGCATCAGGGTTTGTGGATTAACAAGGTCCTGGCAGGCTGTCCACTTCCCCTTGGATTGCCAGCTGGGGTAAAGTGGAAAAAAGTACCACAGGCCCCATCCATATGGATACACACAGTGAAGTGATGCCTGCTGTGGAAGACTAAATAACATAGCCCCAAATATGCCTATGTCCTAATTCTTAAAACCTCTGAGTATTTCCTTATATGGCAAAAAAATCTTTAGATCAAATTGAAAGAGTTTATGATGGGGAAAGTCTGTGGGTGGGCTCTAAATGTAATCACAAGTATCTTTACAAGAAGAAGGCTGAGCGCAATTTAAAGAAGCAGAAGAGAAAGCAAAAGGAAAGTGAACAAGGAGGGTGAAGTGATGCAGACATCAGCCAAGGCTCTCCAGCAACTCCTAGAACCTGGGAAAGACTAAGCCCAAACTCTCCTTTGACCTTTCCCAGGGAATGCAGCTCTGCCTTCACATGAAGGCTCCAGCATCCAAAACAGGAGGAGGATATATTTCTGTGCTTTTAAAATAAAATGCATTTGTGGTCATCTGTTAGAGCAGTCATAGAAAACCAATACATGAGGGTATAAATGAAAGGCAGATTCCCCTCCCCCCCCCCCCCCCCCCCCCGCCCAAGACTAGGTTTCTCTGTGTATTCTTGGCTGTCCTGGACTTGCTTTGTAGAGGAGGCTAGCCTTAAACTCACAGTGATCCAACCTGCCTCTTCCTCCCTGAGTGCTGGGATTAAAGGTGACTGCCACCACCCCTGGTTGAAAGGCACATATCTTTTTTTTTTTTTTTAAATTTTATGTACAATATTTGCATGTATTCCTTCACATCAAAAGAGGGCGCCAGATCTCATTATAGATGGTTGTGAGCCACCATGTGGTTGCTGGGATTGAACTCAGGACCTGGTACATATCTTAATAAAAGCAATTTTCAGAAATACTTCCATGTCAGTCCCTAGATAAAAGTATCTTTTACTTTATGGGTATCATCTGGAAATATGAGAGCATACAGCAAAATCTGTCAAGTAAGTACATATCCAGGAAAATTTAAAATTTGGGCCCTGCCCCAGATCTCCAGAGCTTCCCTTGAGAATTCTGCATGAATTATCAGCAAATATTTCAAATGCCACTCAGACATGATGCCCTATCCAAAGCCACCGTTTCCCGAGTTTAACAATCTGATCTAATTGAAATTTCTGAGACTTATCTCAGGAGCTCTAAAATGACCCTTCCCTGACAATGAAGAGGACTGATATTTCTTCAGATCTGAAGGTGATTAATTTTAAAAATGAGAAAGCAAAACAAATTGCTTAAATTGCAGAAACATGGGGATTTGGTCTAAACTTACTTTTAAGTCTTTGTTCCTCACTTCTGATTGCTTCGCAAAGATGATAAAATGCCATTTATTCAAAGCTTAGCACTTCACGGGCAGCCCACACGGGCTCTGAGATCTTTCTCCATTACCACATTGTATAATCAAGAGTCTCTCTCTGTTTCCCCAGAAGCGCATTTTATGTAGTTGATGGAACACATGTATTTTAGTTAAAGCATTTCTAAATTTCAATGGTGTTTTTTACTCTGTGGATCCAGAATAATTATGAAAAGCAGGGAAGATGTTACACGGCTTCCATTTTTAGTGAAACTGATAATGACAACACTGGAATTTATACCACCAAAGTTATAGTTCCCTATAAGCACCCATATCCCCGAGCCCACTGGAATTCACCCAAATCTAAAGGGCATGCTACTTGAAAGGAGATAAAATCACAAGCCATCTAGTGGATACTTCTCCCTTTGGCTCACATTCAAGGTAACAAATGCATGCCTAAATCTGGTCTGTGGTTTTCCATATCTATAATCAGATTCAATTTTTGGACCAAGCAAGCAGGACAATTAACTTAACTTTGTGCTGTGGTGTGTGTACAAACCAGAATAGCAGCCACAAGCATATCTAACCACAAATGGACATATCATCACAGATCCACAATAAAAATAGGAAAATGTATAAGCTCTTTACTTAATGGGAATAAATATGAGGTATACTAATATACAACTCATCATGTAATAAAGAGTTTTGAGTGCTTTGTAGAGACTATGAAGGCATTATACCACATACAGATGAATCTAATTGCCCTGACTTTAAGAGTCTCTTATATAAGGAAATACAACATTTGCTGCTAACCCTGGCTGACTTTATCCAGCTGAGAATTAGTCACCTGACAGATTCTATTAACTTATTTCTTCCCACATACAACATGAGATACTTTAACAGGGTGGATTTAATAAATGACATTGTTTTATTTATGTTTTCAAAGGAAAAAAAAACATAGAAAAGAGAGCCAAAGAAACTAAGAGCATGAGAGGTACAGGTGGAATACCTGCATCTAAACTGTCTATTAAAAACAGATAATTTGATTTACCTAACGGTTAATCTTGACTTCCAAACACACTTCTGAATGTTTCTGTAACTGTCTCGCCAGAAACAACTAAGATCACAAACTGTCTGATCAAAGATAACTGGAGATATTAAACTGGTGTGTGTGTGTGTGTGTGTGTGTGTGTGTTTGTATCTGTGCATGGGTGTTCATGGAGACCAGAGATCAATACTCATGCTCTCTTTCATTATTCTCTATCCTTATTTTTTTCTTGAAACGGGGTCTCTCATTAACCCTCGTCAGTTAAGGCAGGCTTCAGGCCAGTGATCTTCAAGGATCTACCTGCTTCCTTGCCACTCCCGAGTGCTTGGAGTTGCAGATGTGCACATCCACATCCAACTTTTATGCAGGTTCAAGGGCCCTCGGACCTGAGGGCCAGCTGTGCCAGTTCTTCAGCCCTTGGATTAATCTCTGGTGGATTTATAAATGCTGACATTAGTGCAGGTGGTGAGAATTAGTTGGAGCCTAGTTGCAGAAAAGAGCTAACTTAAGGCAACTGTCGATGGGGGTTATAGCTTGCTCTGACTCCTTCCTGTATTTCCCTTTTTCTTCTTCCTGCATGCCACAAGGGGAAGAAGATACTCCACTACCAGAATGTTCTTCATAGGCTCATGGGGCCAAGAATCTGCGGACTGAACCCATGCAGCTATGAGCCAAATGACTCTTTTGATCTTTACTTTTTAAAGGTATTTTGGCCATAGTAACATTGGAAAGCTAACTAATACATTGACCTTTGTTTTCTACATATGTAATCTGAGAAGACTGCCTAAAGTTACCTTCCTTGGCTCTCTTCATCTCTCTTAGTCTATGATTTTACTTGGGCCATACACAGAAACTCGATATTTTTTTCTATTTTTGCATACATCCCTTTCTTTGTGTTCCCCACTAACACACACACACACACACACACACACACACACACACACACACACACA
>NW_026594377.1:2971624-2994334 GCF_907164565.1 Psammomys obesus | reverse complement strand
ACACACACACACACACACACACACACACACACACACACACACACACAGTTTTTATTAACTGTCAGCATTACTATATAATCCTAAATTCCAAGTATGGATTCCACAATCTAATATGTATAATCTATCTGCTTTATTATAGATTAAAAACTTACCTCTATGGACTATATTTCTATGAGTAAAATATCTGTGTTCCCTGTAATTTTATTACAGAAATTTTCAGCATTTGTAAATTGAGAGAGTTATATATTGTAACAAATCTACCCACTGGCTGGATTTATAATTAATATTATAAGTTTGTCTTTCTACCTACTTATGTCCACCCATTCATCCTGCCATTTTATCATTCCATCTTATTTTTTCAGTATAATTTAAAAGTACACAGTAGCCAGGAATGGTGGGAGAATTCCTGTAATCCTAATACTTTTGAGGGATACAGGGGGATCAGGCGTTTAAAGCCAGACTGAGCTACACAGCAAGCACAGGGCCAGCACAGGGTACATATGACCCAGTGTCAAAACAACAACAACAAAACAAGCATGTGGTAGATATCAGACTATTTCACATCTTCATATTCCAGTATTATACTAACTTTCCAATGCCTGCTTACAGTTTAAGATATAACTGAAACAAAGTGAACTCTACAAGTCTTAAATATACCTTTAATTACATTCTGATAAGTGGATTCACCCTACATAACACACACCAATTAAACTACAGAACCTAAACATCAACTCTAGAAAATTCTCTCATATCTCTTCCTAATCAATCTCCTTGTTAAAACTTTAGATATGTGCTCATGAATTGATTCAGTATCAAGTAAGACATCAGCTGCTCAGGGGTTTGAATCTGAATAAGTCAGGAACACTGCTATAACTATATAATTCTTACTGTCCATTCTTTATGGTTTTCTAATAAACCCCGTCTATTGAAAGTTTCAAAACTGAAGCAGGGTAGATGGTTCAGCAAGTAAAGTGATTGCTGTCCAAGCATGAGGACCTGAGTTCAGATCCCTAGTACCTATTTTTCAAGCCAGGTACAATATGCCCAATCTCCATTCTGGGCAGGAAGAGCCAGGATTTATGAGCTTACTGCACAGCCATTTTGGCCAAATAAGGTGAGCTCCAGGCTCAGTGAGAGACCTGTCTCAAAAAGGAAGGTGGAGAGCTTAATCCCAAATTTAGGCCACCACGCCTGGATTACTCTTCTAATAGTATACATTAATCTCTTCCTAAAGCCATTCATTTAATTACATATTCAGTTAGCAAATCCTAAACCCACAGGTTAAAACAAGTATTTAGATTTCAGTGAGGTTGAGACAGAAAATAAAGTAACAAAAAGGTAAAAATAATTTGATATCTCTGGTGGCTTGGCAGTGAGTTGATATAAAATGATTAAAATAAGATAACTCAAGGAATCGGTTTTAGATTAGATGGCCAGAGAATGTCATTCTGCAAGGAAAGGTAAAACACAACCCACTTGTAATACAAAATCTGGAAAAAGGGGCTGAGCTGCTATAGGTATAAGCCAAATGAGAAAAGCCTGAGAAACAGACACAAGGACGCAGTGGGCCTTGGGTGTAGAAACTTTTGCACGTTGGAAAACAGACAAAGCAGGTCCTGTAGAAAACAATTAGACCTTTACTCTGTGCAAGCTGGGCAACCACTGCATTATTCTAAGACCATCGATGAGTGGTCATGACTTAAGGGGAGCCCCAGCTTCTGCTGCAGGTTGCTGACAGAAGGCAAGAGAGAAAGAGAGCCGCCATGAAACTGCTGCTCAGGTTGGAGTTGTGCCTTGGGATGGGTGACAGCAGTGGCAGAATAGGGGTGTGTCAAGCTACTTTCTTAAATTATGAGAGAAGGGTGGCCCATTTCTGCATAACTTAAGCATACGTTTTAAATCCTAGTTGACAAACTGTTCCAGTAGCAGCACTGGAGATACAATATTATCCACAGTACTTATTTAAATACAGTGTTAGTAAATATACTAGAATATGTTAAAAACAAGTAGTAAAGCAAAGCCTTTCTATGAAAAAATGTGGATCCATAAATGCCCAGAAAGAAACAGCAATGACAAACCACTACAATATTATCATTGATTATCCTTGGAGAGGGCAAGTTGGGGATGGAATAGGAAGAATTTCTTTCAGTGTATAATCTTCTGTATCTAACTCACTTAAAATAAAATAAAATAAATAAATATATAAAATAACATAAAATATTACATTTAAAATAAAATAAATATATAAAATATAAAAATTAAATTCAGATGTGGTCTCCTAAAGGTAGTCAGTGCTTCATAAATTATCATGAACCCAGTGTCTCCTAAAATTCTTGTTGAGAAAACAAGGCCTACACTGAGCAGGATGCTAAATACCATTAGAATGATGGCGGGTCATAAATACAGACTTAATGGTCTAGAAATCAGCAAAGCTGGATTCCAACCTCTACCTTATGAAGTATGATTATTTGACTCCACTAATCTAGAAGCGAGAGAGCTGGTATTTGATTCAAGATGTTGATTTCCTAATCAAAAGCAGGATGTCCAATTAAATTTTAACCCAAAGAAACAATTAATAACTTTTTATTTATTTTTATTTTTTTATTTACTTTATATCCCAAGGTGACTTTCCCTCCTCTCCTCCCAGTTTCCCCCTTTCCTCCCCCCCCCACGAGAAAAGGAGAGCTCCCCCACCCCTTCTATCAAACTTTCCCCACACATCAAGTCACATCAGGACTGAATATATCTTCATCTGCTGAGGCCAGGCAAGGCAGCCCTGCTAGGGTAAAGTTATCCAAAAGCAGACAATAGAGTCCATGCTAGAAACAGTCCCCCCACCCTCCACTTGCCAGGCAACCCATATGAAAACCAAGCAGCCCATCAGCTACATGTGTGCCTAGGTCCAGATCATGCATATTCCTTAATAGACCCCATGGGACTGGGTTAGTTGTCTCTGCTGGTCTTTCTGTGAGGTTCCTCTCCCCTCCAGGTCCTTTTCCCCAACACTTCCATATGACCCCCGTAGCTCTGCCCCATGCATGGATGCAAGTCTCAGCATCTGTCCAGATATGCTGCTGGCTGGAGCTTCCCTGACTACATCAAGGCTCCTGTCTGCAAGCACAGCAGAGTATCATTATTAGTGTCGCAGGCTGGCTTTCCACCATGGGGTAGGTCTCAGGTTGGGCCAATTATTGGTTGGACTTTCCCTCAATCTTTGGTCTCTCGTTATCCCTGCACTTCTTGTAGGCAGGATTATTTTTGGATCTTCTTTTTAATCCAAGTGTGTCCTCAAATTTTATATTAGACATAGAAAAAATTGTTATCTGAAATAATCAAGATTTATCTGGCTGCTTTGTTAAATCTGGTGACTGACCTTAAGATAATAAGAACTCAAGCACAAGTCAGGCCCCAGGGTCCCTTTTATTTTTAGTTGAGTATTTTACATTTTCTGTATACCATTTCCCCAAATGGAGTTGCCATGATGATGCCAACATGTACTCCAGAGGAGGGTATTTAACCTAGGACGAAGAGTGGCATTCCCTTTTCACTGACTGAAACATAGATGGAGTGACAGGAACATAGAGAAGCCTCCTCATCCTTCTTCAGTTCATTAGAGATGTTAAAGACAAGTGTCTTGAAACCTTACGTGAATGTAATTCATGTAGAAAACTTTATAGCCCAAAAGACAAAAATAAAATTGTATGCAATGACAGTCTTAGTGAATATGAGTAGAAGGTTAACTTCTAAAGAATTCCTTAGCATATGCAGCTCTTCATAAGCCTCAAATTCATCGTGATCATAGCCATCTCTTGATTTCACTTTTAATGCTTATACCCTGATCCTCCGGAGTGCTATTTATCAAAAACTTGTCTATATTTGTACAGCTAATCCTTGCTTGAAAAATATGACCATAACCTATATTTTCAGAGAGAATTCTCAGTAGCACTCGCTATGATCTGCTCTTAGATCCTCTCTTTGATAATCCTTGTTGTTGAGAGGTGGCAGGCAGAGGCTTTAAGAAAGAATGGTTTACAATCTAAAACATAAGGGACACATAAATTTCAAGTGACCTTGTAATTACACGCAGTAATTTTAAATACATAGAAATGTGATCAATTGTATTTAATGATTATGGACATAATCATAAAGGTATTGTGCACAGTTATTTAAAAAAAAAAACTATTTTGCTGGGCAACAAACTGAGCCCTTTTAAATAAATGGCTCCAAAAAAATTCCCCAGAGGACATTAACATTTAGAAGGAATGCCAGGCCTGGCATTTACTCCCTGTCATTTCCATACATTAGAAAGACAAATCTAAATGGAAATAGACTTTATTTAAAACAATCAATACAGCTGAATTAAATAATCAAATCTAGTGGATACTAGGCAATTGCATTTCATAAAAAACAGAATTTTCAAAAGAAAATTTGGGGAGCTAGACAGAACTGTCATTTTTTTTGTTGTTGAGATAAAAGTATTTTTTAAACTAAAAGAACATAATACTTATTAACACCATTCCATTGAAATTATATGTAATATATAAAATATGTTTCTCTATATACATATATATGTTATATATACATATACTTCTTGTTAGCATTTGTTAGCCTGCTTCTTGGTTGTCTAGTAACCTATGATGTCATCATGCGTCACCAGGCAGGTGTATGGCAGATGCACCTGTCACACACAGGATCTATAAATGGACCCCTGCTTCTTCCTCTCCCTCTTGCTCTTAATTCTCTCTCCACTTTCTCTGTCAGGTATCCTCCTCATCTCCCTGCCATGTCTCTCTCTCTCTTCTCCTCCATCTCCATCCAATAAACCTCTTTCACATACTATCTGTGGTATGCATTATTTCTAAAATAGTAACACTTCTCTTCCTACCTAAAGTATTTGAATTATATCCCCTCACAACCTGGAGGGTCATCAATTTTCAGTGGCTATGTTACAATGATAATATTGATAGAAATCACAGCTAGCCAATGTGGTACAGTATAGCACTTTTTCAAAGCACATTTTGCTAGTGGCATTAAATGAGTTTTCTAGGGACCTATCTCTAATTCACCTCCACTGTCTCCCATCAAATTTCGAGTCCCCATATCTGCAGAGCCCCATGCCAGGTGCTTAGTCAGTGCTATGGCTAGAACCTTCCATTCTTTCCTGTCTCAACTGCCTGTTTCCATATCTTTCACAGCTATGGTCCAGGGTTTGCCTTTATCATGTTCCTGGAGTTTCCCCCCTCACTCTGGGCTATTCAACCTCTTGTTTACTGGATACATATCTTCCTACTTCTGAGAAAATATACCTGAAGGAGGAGAGAGGGCAGAGATTCCTTTTGTGAAATATTTCGACATCTTACCTACCACTGCTATTTTCCACACAGGAATCTCACCCCAAGCCTCAAAATGCATCTGAATTATGTCTGAAACCTCTGGTTAACTCAGTGTGGAAGATGAGCAGAAAATTCAGGGAAGGGAGGGCCAATGACCACGATAGGTGGGGAATGCATTTAGAATTTCTAACACTAGAGCCTTTACAAAGAAGAGTCCCATGTTTTGATGGAGGCTTTCAGAGTTCGGACTTGCTATGTTCTGCTCAATTTCCCTTCCTGTAGAGAAGAAAGTTTCTACACTTCAGCCTTTTCCTAGGAGCTAAAAGCTAAGAAGACTATCTGATTTTCAGATTGCAAATGTTTTGACCTCTTTAAGGGCATCCCTTCATTTGTCCTTGAAGATCTATGATTTCCACCCTCAATATTTCAGTGGAGCTTTTCAAGGCACAAATTAGAATAGTTATGTTTTGGCTAAATAAAAACACCATTTATCTGTGAACTAAAAGAATATAACATGGGGTCGATAGAGCATACAAAAAGCCTTTCAAGCACTGACCAATCATGATAAAGAGTATTCGAAATTGTCTTCGTATTTGATCGTTCCTAAGGAAGTGGACTGACGAGGTAGTGACATAAATCAGCATTTGTCTGACTTTACTCCTCTGTGATAGCGAACAGTTTCTGTCTTCCAGGGCAGGGTGACACATACACCTACAACCCCAGCACTCAGGGTACGAAGACAAAAAGATTAAAGCCAGACAGAGCTATACGGTCCTGTCTCAGTAACACAAAACTCAAAGCATCCAGTTAGGAAGCACAGCAAATGTCTCAGGTTTGTTTATGCTGGAGATTATAGTAACTAACTGTAATGGAGCACATAGCAGGGGCTGACTCCTTTGTCAGGAGCTGCAGGGACTCCAGGACTTGGACTCTTGGAACCCTGAACACAGTGTTCAAAATTTGCATGTGAATGGACGTATTAGGTGCATCCAGCGAGCGTGTGCTGATGAGAGGAAGCTGGCTCTGGGAACTTACCCTGAATCAGCAAGATGAGACTATCTTGATGGCTAAATAATATTATTTGACTACAACACCTGAGTCTAGCAAGCAGCATACTGAGGTCTTAGGTACTGTGAGTAGTTATTCACATTTAAAACTAAACTGGAAGCGACAATTGATAGCAGGGGCCCTAGCCAGTAATTTTTAAAAGTTTTGACATGATTCTTGGCATTTTCTCTGCCTCACATTATTCTTTCACAAATATTGTGCACTTTTTTGATTCTAAGAGGAAGGGGAGAAGGAATGGGGGAAGAGAGTGGGAGGATGATACCAGGAGGAGAGGAGGTACGGAACTACAAGGAGGATATAAATTGAAAAAATAAATACACTAATGAGAAAAAAAAAATTGACATGAAGCATAGCAAAGAATCTCCTGCCAAAATCAAATTCCACTGAAATCAGAAGCTTGTGTTTTTGAAGATATGTCCATCAAAATGTGATAAACTGGGTTTTATTTATTTATTTATTTATAAACTGGGTTGCATTTATTTCCCTTCTAATTGCCCTGATTTTCAGCAAATATTGGCCTTTAGAAGCATTTCTTTTTTTTCCTCTCTTCACTCTTATCACAGACTGTCCTTCTCCCCTCCCTCCGACAAGAGTTGTAGCAGTAGCCTGACAAGCATGACTTCATAAGCTGGCAGTTCTTTTCCCAGCATCCACATGCTACATACAGGTGAGCACACAATCCACTCACAGGCACAGCAGAGCAAGAGCTGAGGTTGGCACTTGAGGGTTATTTTAGAGATACTCAAACTGAACACACCACCCCATGCCCTTTTCTCAAGTGAAAATGGATCAAACTGTGATGGTGGAGGAGCTGCTTTTAATTATGTTCAAGAGTCAGCAGGTATCACCCAATCAGGAGGATGGCTCCAATCAGGAGGACACTTACTCCTAAATAGTCATCTGTACATCCTGGGGGGCGCAGGAGGGGGGAAGGTGTTGATTTACATGAAAGCACTGCAGGGCTTACTGGGGAGGGGGCCTCAAGCACAACCCCTAAAACAAAACCCAGGCCACTTTGCCAGCTTTGGAAACTCAAAAACAAAACCAAACACAGACTAGATTTTGTTTTCTAACAAGTCGGACACAAGTCCTGAGGCAGACACACAACTATTGAAAATGACACAACCTGCAGGATGAGCTGCCAGAGGGAGAGGAAAACAAAATAACAAAACAAAACAAAAAGAAACCACTAACATATCTGGATTAATTAGTCTAGCAGAATAACACCTACAGCAAAAATGTAACTTTCCGAAACACAGGAGGTATAGGGTGAAGGTAATAGAACAACATTAAGAAAGGAACTTTGGAGATAAAATTGTCTTAATCTTTGCACTTGCCCCTGATTCTTTCACAGTATCAGCGGTTTAACTAATATCTCTGATGCTGTTAATATTGTGACATAATAGTATCTTGTCTCTTCAAAAGCTTTCAACTAACAGATGGATTTATAGGGTTTAAAATATGTTCTGCTTCAACTTCAGAGTTTACATATGTAATTTTTGTTATATATTTGTAGTATTTATACATTACATAGATAAATCACAACTGCAATGAGTTTCAATTGAGAAGATACTTCTTCATACTACACAAGACATGCATTTTTAAACAGGCAGAGATGAATGACCTATTCGATCATAATTTCCTTCCCAGATTTAGCTTTTCATCTAAAATAAAAATGATCTACAGAAAAACACGACATCAGTCTGCAAACCTCCCACTAAAATCTGAGGTTGCAAAGGGGCACTGTAAAGACTTCTTCAGGTTCCTCTGTATATAGCTTTGACTTACAGAGGGAGAAGTGATTAGTATTTACCTAACACTGCTAATAAAGAAAAGCCTTTGCAGAATGAGAATAGAGTTAATGGTGCCTTTCAATATTGTTGCAACATGTTTCACAAAGCAATGAATGAGGTAGTCCCCAGGCAGTACTTTGGAGCAAAGTATTTCCATTTCTCTCTCACGTGTTTACAGTTAACATCTCCTAGAACCCAGATTATCTGAAATGCTATAAAACTCACCTTCCCTGAAGCTAGCATGGTCTTTAGGTTTCTTTTTTATAGAAAAAGTGTACAAACATCAAACTTATAAAACTTAGCCTTTCTCGGAAGAAGGATATTTCATTGACTTCAGTTTAAAGATAAGTCTCAGGGAGAAATGACTTGGGGACTTGTACAATGATAATTAAAGAAAAAACCGACACTATGTCTGGCAGCATTTTAGCCCACAAAGCAAATAGCCAATGTTTTCACTATGCACCACCCAGAGTAGCATAAATTTTATGAGAACTTTCTCAAGTTTCGTTGTTACTTTATCAAAGTAGTAATATTTTTAAACAGTTCATTTAAATTCATACAATTATCAATGAGAGATTTTTGTTTTGTTTTGTTTTTGCTTTTCAAGACAGTATTTCTCTGTGTAGCCTTAGCTATCCCAGACTTGTTTTGCAGACCAGGCTGGCTTGAACCCACCGAGATCTTCCTGCCTCTACCTCCCTGAGTGCTGGGATTACAGACATGTGCACATGAGAAAATTCTTAATGTGATGTTCTATTATTCCCCAACAATATGCCTCAGTGATTCAACTATGCATGTGATTTTTTTTTTTTACCCTCTGAAACAGCATAAAAAAAGACATTGTCAGGCTGAGATTTTGCCCAAGTTTGGTGAGAGATGGGCACATAAAAACAATGAAAATCCGAACACCAGCTTTCACATTCTTAATCTAAGCAAGTTATAAATCAAGAAATACTAGCTAATTTATATATTATATATAAACAGAAGAGGAGGAGGAAATGTGGACATGTTTAGTAGAAGTTAGGTTTAAATTAGCTTGTCCTGGGATGCCCATGTAGGTCATGGGAGTAAGTGCCAAGCATATATGAAACCTGAAGTTCATTCAATACCCAGCACCATGATAAACACATGACTGTGTTTATCATGTTAACTGAATAAAGAAAGACAAAAGTTAAGAATCAATATCTACAATTGATTCCAAATTATTATTTTTCTTTAGTTTGTCAAGTTGCTTTTAGTAGCAGGAAGGTCTGTAGTGCCCCCTAATGGTCAGGAGGCTTAATTGTAATTCTTCCAGTATCAGTTAAAAGGTTGAATGCATGTATAGTCAGGCTTAAATGAGACATTTTGATCATTAACGCTACTTTCCACAGATGTATAAACATTCTTCTTAAAAAAAAAAACATTAACAATAAGAAACCAAAACCTCCATTACAATCCTCTCCATTTTATCCGCTTCAGAATTTGACAGAAACATTATCCAGAAAAAGGAAAGACCATATTCTCCAGAAGAGAGGGTTTCATCACTTACTTTTTTTCATACTTAAACTTATATTTTTATTTTTTAATTTTATTTTTTATTAACTACAATTTATTCACTTTGTATCTCCCATGTAGCTCCCTCCCTCCTCTCCTTCAATCCCACCCTCCCTCCCCCTTCTCGACCCATGCCCCGCCCCCAGTCTGCTGATAGGGGTGGTCCTCCTCCCCTTCCTTCTGACCCTAGTCTATCAAGTCTCATCAGGAGTGGCTGCATTGTCTTCCTCTGTGTCCTGGTAAGGCTGCTCCCCCATTAGGGGGAGGTGATCAAAGAGAAGGCCACTGAATTTAATGTCAGAGACAGTCCCTGTCCCCATTACTATGGAACCCCCCTGCAGGGTATCAAAGCAGATGCTGAGACTTTTGGCCAACCTTTGGGTAGAGTTCAGGGAATCTTATGAAAGAAGTGGGAAATAGTAAGACCTGGAGAGGACAGGAGCTCCACAAGGAGAACAGAACCAAAAAAATTTGGGCACAGGGGTCTTTTCTGAGACTGATACTCCAACCAAGGACCATGCATGGAGATAACCTAGAATCCCTGCACAGATGCAGCCCATGGAAGTTCAGAATCCAAATGGGTTTCATCACTTCTAAGGAGGTGGGGGAGGCTAGGGGATAGTCCATGAAGAGCAACAAGTTCTACAGGAAACAACACACAGGATTTGCTGGGAGAGGTGAAATCATCTGCCTCAGACTATGACAACGTGATGCACAAAGATTAGAAAACTCTATTTTTTTCACTTAAAATTTTTATTTAAAGAAATCTTGAAAGATATTTTTAAAAAAATTAAGGCAGTAAATAAGTAATCCTTCACAAATCATTTAACACTTTCTTCAAATAGAAGACAAAATGTAAAATCAGATAAAAACTGAGGCATGCACATGAACCGATTTCAAAGTTACAGAAATATGTGAGTTTCATGGCCAACAGAAGAGAAATTAAGAAACAATGATGACAGTTTTCAAAGAATATAAAGCAAATTGTAATCAAATCCCTTGAAAATATGAAAACCCCTATACTTACTCTTGAGTGGGCTAGGTTTTTGAGAGAGAATTCAATACTAGAAGTTATCTTGTGTTAATTAATGTTATCTAACTATTGTCGTTAATGGGGGAAAGAGGGGTGAGATGGGGTAGAAGGAATAAACTTTCTTATCACCTGGTTAGATAAACTTTTTTTTTATTTTTTGCTGAACAGTCAGATAACTAAAAAATACTACTTACCTGATTAACAGGAGAAAAACACTAATTTGTTTTTAACTAATAAAAATTTAATACTAGATATAAGGTGAATAATCCACTTACTTATTAGCATTTAATTATTAGCAAAGAACATAGTTTACCATGCAATTAAATATGTCCATGATGAAATTCAGTTAATTAGTTTAGGGTACAAACACTTAGGATATTCAGCTAACTTCACCTAGTACACAAAATTGCTAAGGAATGATAATGTTTTATCTATTTAATCTCTAATTCTAATGGAATGCTTACACAAGGCAGAAAGGCAGGGTGAAGGGACAGGGAGACACAGAGCGAGTGTAGGAACTAGCAGCTTAGATATATTCTTGAATAAACATGCCAAAACTCAAGAGAGCATATAATAACCCTATATATATTTTTAAATATAAGGCTATAGTTACAAAGTCATGTGATGTCCACTTGACTATAATTCTATCAGGGTCTTGGGTACAATACTCTTGACTAAAAATCACACAAACTGCATAGATTCCTATCAAAGAGCAGTGGCTGTACCTGTATAAAAAATAAGGAAGGCATTAGAGAAATCTGTTCATTTGGCATCAGTTAGTTTCCAATATTATACCATAAAACCTAAATCTGGACAAACCCGTAGTATTAAAATGAGTGCATTTTTATCAGGATGGGAGTTTGGACTACAAAAGCATTCCTAATGAGGACTTACTTCCCAGGGCTTCTGACGTTATAGATAATAATGTACATTAAAACAAAATTCAGAGATGCTAAGTTAGTGTTCTTTGTCAAATAAATTTTGTAACCATACTGTCTATTCTACCTCTACTTAATATTGTAATAGCCTTTGGGGGTCTATGTCAGCAGAAGATGGTAGTCATCAGACCATGGAAGTCCCATAGCAGTTGTAGTAGGAAACAAGACATGCTCATTCAGGTCACATTAAAAGACTGTCAAAAGATGCGTGTTTCTCCCTAAAAATCACCAAGGAAAAAGCCACCTGTGAAGAAACTTATTAGAGCCAAAATAGTTTGCTCATGATTGATGGGGTTCGATGCCACTGCGTCATGATTTAAGGCGATGGATGGAGGACCAGCATCTTTCTTAAAGTCACCATCCACCCATCCCCTACAAAATTTTGAGGGGAACCTGTTAAGACCAAAGTCTTTAGTACTGTAGTGGCACAGGAGGAAGAGGCTGGGAGGCAGCAGGAGAGGAGGGCAGTGCCACAAGCTGGAAGGGTGTAGTCCTGATGTCACTCTCAGTGGGTCTGGACAGAGCCCATGTGAAGGCTGAAATGACAGGGATCCACCTCCCAAAGCTCTCCCTACACATCTCCAAGCCTCTGACTCTCATTATTCTCATCCCTACCCCAGCCCCAGAGTTCTGTGATCCTGTGATTCTATCATTCCATTTTTAAACCTGTAGAGTGGGAGTGTTTCTGAGTACCCTGCTCACACAGATGGTGGTGGGAAGAAGCTCAAGAATATGTTGCATGTAGTAAATGCCCACTTCACTACGTAATCACTCGCTTCCCATTCCACAGGAACAAAGATTGTTATCTCAAGAGAGTCACAGAAACACCAGTGCTTTGTTACTGGCAGCACAGCACCAACACATACATATGTAAGGCACACAAAAGAAGAAATTTCTCCCACTCACACATACCTGGCAATGAACACAGCAAGAATAGAGCATATAGCACTTTTCTACACTAGTTCCACAGATTAGGGGAGGGGGACAGACTGGGAGAGGGAAGAAAAAAAAACGAAGTCAATGAAAGGTAAAAATTAACACTCCCGAGGTTCTAAAAATAAGCCACACTAAAAAGCCATTTGTCAAGGCAACCTATCTGAGACTGAAGCACGACCACCATGCCAACCACCAGTTCCCACAAGCATCGCTCTGCTCTCTCAGTACTGCTGCAATCCTTGTCTTCCACAAACCTGACTCTGTGCAAAAACTGCTGCACAGCACAGCAGTTCTCCTCTCTGGACTTCAGGTATCACTGCTCACCCCAATCTGATTATCTTAGAGCCATTTTATGCTTCCTGCTACTTTCTCAGCCTGTCGCTGCATATCCGACGCTGGCAGACTGCAGAACATCCTGTGATCCCCCGTACAACTGTCCACAATATTTAACATGGCACTTCTTTACCTTGGTCTCCTTAGCAGAAAACTCTGAGGAGTTGGAAATTTTCATAGACTTTGACCGGTGAGACTGCCGCCGGATAGAATCCTCCCGGGAGTACTTCACAGAACCTGAGGTCCTCACCCGTACCTTGCTGGCACTCTGAACACTATTCACGCCAATCATTTTAAAGGTCTACTAGGGAATAGGTTTGGAGAAATAAAAAGGCACTTTCTACCGGTTACAAAGCTCTAATGCTGAAGAAACTGTGCCAGTTGCACTCCAGCAGCTCTAAGCAGCTCCTGAGCAGCTCTGAGATCGCCTTAGCTTAGGAAGCACAAGGCTGCCTCCCCCAGCATCTTCAACTACCCTGTTTGCAGCGAGTCTGATTGTTCCAGGCACGGCACACGTCACTGGCTGCAAAGAGGAAAAAAAAAGCAATCCCACCCCTGCTACTCGGCTCTTACACACACATACACACACACACACACACACACACACACACACACGCACGCACGCACACGCACCATATTCACACAGTGGAACAAATGGCAACTGGCCAAGCAAGCAATTCATTAACATTCCAAATAGCAACACCATTTCTCTTGTGCAGTAATCTCATTAATGTCAACAGAGATATCACAAATAAAAGTCGCAAGTAATGTGCAAGGAACCACGTGGGGCGAGAATGGATGGAGCTCCATTTCTAAAAGGAAAAAAGAAATGCAGATGGGTGTCAGGGTGTCAACAGGCTCAATCAATTGCAGGCGTGTGACAGAAGGCTAGCCACAAAGGAATCGTGATGATCAATGACTTTCCTTTCTGTCCCATTTCAAATTCTGTTGCTGGTCAGAAGAATTAAATGTTTCCTATGACCTTAGAATCCTCCCACTTGGTACTTGGACAGGAATTGCTGACGTGCTCAGCAAATGCAGAAGGATGCTAGTTACCTTCCTGTCATACTGAAAGTTAAGAAAAAAAAAAAAAAAAGAGGGCATTAAATATGGCTTAGAGTCAGATCAATAAGTCGAATCCAAATCAATAAGGCGATTCCAAAGCCACAAATGCTCATGGGCATATGCTGCCTTCTGAGCAAGAATTACCAGTTTGGACACTGTTAGAAAACAAGATATATTTAGTTCTGAGACACAAAGTTAGTTTTGAATGTAATTTTTGCAATTGTAACACCTGACTTGCCTGGTATCACAGAGGCAGCAGGTCATCTGCATAATCAGGTCTTGTTTTGGGTATTAAATACAAATTAACAAGACAAAAATAGTACATAAAAACAATTCTGCCCAAAATGCTGCCTCTATTTGAAGGCTGTAACCCTCAAATCTGACTTCCTTTTTGATTCATGAGAATTCTACATAACATCCAGCCAGGTACTGATGTCTGCTGTCCTGCTCTGTTAACCAGCCCCAGGAAAGGGAACTCTGGAGCCTTTGATTTTGTTTTTCACCTCATGACAGGCTGTGCTCCACTTCCCTTCATTGTCCCCATCTTTTCTTTGAAGCCTTGGGGCTTCAACTATTCTATAAGCACACTGATAAATGTAAGTGGAGTTTGGTCTAAAATAATAATAGAAAATATATTTAGAAATCTTAGGGCTCTACTGCCTTTAGGGATGCATGGAGTTCAGAGACTATGATAGTCTTCTTTGAGGTATACCTTTCTCTTTTCAAGTAATTGATTAGGAATGTAATGGCTTTTACTTTATAAGGCACATTTCAAAGATATAAGGCATGTACTGAAATAGTGTAATAAGGCTAATCATTTATAGTAATTACAATTGTAACCGGAGCACACGATAAGTGTATCTAGCCAATATAACATCCAAGATGGAACCACAAAGGCACTGCATCACAACAGATTCCAAGCAGCACTCTGAATAATCAGAGAGCCTTCTCAGAGTGGGCAAACCAAACAGCGCTTATTATTACAGCCTTAGGATACTTGCCAGTCTCCACAGGCATTGTCACAATTTCTCCTGAGGCAGTTTTCTTTTCTCTACCAAACTGGTTACTAAAAACAGTAAGAAAGAAAACTATATCTTACAATATGATATCCAGCTCCATTTCTAGGAGGTACGGAAAGAATGTTTTTTTGTTTTGTTTTGTTTTTTTGTTTTTTGCCCAATTGCTACCCAAGCTGGCATTAGCCATAGACTATAATAACTAATGACCACTTGCATCTGGTTAACACCTAGAGCTTTAGAAAAGCAACTGCATCACTGTCCACCTGCACATAGGAGGATGGCCAGTTTATGATGCTTTGACATAACCATGTCCAGGCCTTTATGGTATGCCACATGATAGGGCATCATCTCCTCAAACTGCAGATGCACTGAGACCTTCTAAAGCGAGTGAGAAAAGCCTCCTCCTTCCCTGCCCTGTAGTCTGTGTTCCAGAACACATACCTCTGGATAGTGACAACCACAACTGCAGTGGCCCTAACAGTCTAAGGACTAAGAACAGATGGTGGCTTTACCCTGCTAAGTGTGGCCTTAAGAAGCAACTAAACAATGAAGCTTCTAGATCTTGGGGTACTTGATGTTCTCAGGTTCTTTTGGTTCTTGGTTCTCCATTACTGCTGTGTTCAGTCAGATTTATCTCTCCATGCCAGGTTAAGGTACTGGACTGTAGTCTCCACCTGAACCATTGTCTTAGATTCACACTTGCTGCCCTTCTTCTAGGAGCTGTGTTGCCTTGCTCCTCAGCCCCCCACAATCTTCATAGTTGGCTTCTCATCATCCAAAGGTCAGCCTAAGTGATATCTTTCAAAGGGGTTGACATTAGCTACTCTTCCTAAAACAATCTTTATCTTTCACCCTAGTCATTCTCCCTTATGAGTCCTACCACCTTCATCTCCAGGATACTCATTTGGTCTAAAGTCATAGCCATCTCAGAAACCACAGCAGCAGCTGGTAGAGAATAGCTCAGTGACACATACAGAATAAACAAACTCCTGAAATATAAGACAAATCTGCCTATCAGATTTCATGCCACTGACCTTGCTTTTAATGAAATTTAATTTTCTGGAAAAAAATGAATATAGCGAAAAACAAAGAATTGTTTTGATTTGTTTACAAGAGAGCACATAATTGAAGTCTTTTCCCCAATTCTGGCTGCTTAGACTTTCTTTTCAGATACAGATTTGGTATGCATCTCTTCAGAGCATGCATACTTTCTGTATGTATATATCCATTCCCTTCTCATGGGCAATACATGGAAGCACAAATATTCTTGCTGTTTACTTAATCACATAAAACTATCTCATTCATTAATAATTATATTGAATTGTATGAATATATTGTGTTTCATTGGTGTCATATTGGACACTGAGTTTACTATCTTTTGCTACAACAAATAATGTTCCAGAAAATAAAGATGTAATATATCATGTTTTAAAATATGGCTTTCTAAACAAACTTTTTTGTTCCACACTTCCTTTCTGCTGCCCACTGTCTTGATATGGCTACATACAAACTTAAAACTAGATTCAATATCAATGAATCAATTCAAAGACATATCACATGACCCCATTCTGCACTAGCCATGTCCTCATAGTCTTGTCTTCTGAGGCCTTGCCTGTTCTAGACATTAGCTGGCCTATGCAGACAGATTGTTTCCAATAAAATAAAGGCAGGCCTCCTAGAGAGCCGCAGCTGTTTAACAGCAAAAAATAGCTTTCCACGAAAGCTTCAGCAGAAAACAAAAGTGACTTCCTTAACACAACAAAATGGCAGGAGAAACTATCAGGGCAAATTCATTAACCAGAGGGCTATTGGCTGGCACATTCTGATGCTTTCTGGGAATGAGGACACTATTTATTACATAAATCCCACAAACCTTCTTTAAAAGGTCTTAGCTAATACTAATAATAACAATAACAACAACAGCAATAATAAAAAGAGAGCCTCAGAGAAATGAATCCCATTTAATATATTTTTCATTATGTGCCTAATGAGGTGTCAGGTACTGAGGACATATAGCACTCATACAACTGTGCCCCTAACTTTGAATTATTAAATTAAGACAGCACACTAGCAACAGTAAATTCCTCTGGAGTATCAGTGAGCTTAAAGGCTTGCAGACCTTAAATGAAATAATTGGTAGAACAATAGTGCTATATCAAACAGAAGCTTCCCTCTTTCCCCTTTATGGACCATCATGAACTAAATAAAAGAAAAGTGAAAGACTCAGTTATGAACACTGGAGAGAAGAAAAAGTGGAAATAAATTATAAGTACCAATGATCTAGAGGCTTGGCAGGATTCAGGAGGTAGGAGGGACCTTAGGAGTCAAAGGAGGCTATTTTTTCCTTTATTCTTAGAACAGAATGGTGGTTTAAAAATCCATTAGTTCAAAAGGCCCACATGCCTTTCTTTCTCAAGGCTCTTCGGAGTACACTGCTGGGACTGGGGCAGAGCAAGGTGATAAAATGCTGATCTGATAGTCAGAGGGCAGGTGCTGCCTGAGATTTGCCCATGACTGTCACATGAGCAGCATCTTCAAGGGGCTGCTGCTGTTTAAAGGTGCTAGTGAATAATCCTCCAAGCTAGTCCTTTGGACTCAAACTCACCATCAGATTTACACTTAGAAATAATCACCTCCAACGTCTTCAATTTCGAGATGAGTGTCTCTGAGATAAAGAAACATGAGGACTTACTCAGGACATGACTGTGACAGGGTTTCTTACTCTTTAATGCCAGAGGGATTATCTAGGGGTCACAGGGGTTCATATGCTGTCCTCTACACTATTTGTCTTTTAAAAGCTAAATAAACCACGAACAGACATGGCTAGATTGCACCAATACTTGAAACAATTGTCTTGAAATAGCAGTGGATCTGGGGAGACAAATTTCAGAAAGGAAATGGAGATGACCACGTATAAGACAGTTATGAAAAGTAGACTTTGGAGAATCAACTCTACGTATAAGACAGTTATGAAAAGTAGACTTTGGAGAATCAACTCTCTCTGTCCTAGTTTACAAACCAGGTGGAACACATGGCATCTTCTGTTCCTTGCTGTAGCAGGGAAGGCAGGCACCTTTGAGCAGTGCGTGCTCTTCCCTTCCAAAAAACGTGATCACAGAACCAGTCACCCATCTATAGAACAATACTTACCATCATAAGTGGCAATGCATGTATACAATCAACACTGTGATATTAAAAAACCAAAACTAAATGCCTCCTGTTTTCTTCCAGCCTATCCAAGCTGATACAGCACTTGCCAGAGAATCCAGTTTGAATATAAGTAGATGTGGCAACTTTAGCTTCTCCTAGCCCACAACAAAAACCTGATCCTCAGACAATCTAGCTACATGAGGTTCTACTGAATTTGACAAGCATAGCAGACCTTGTGCTGAATCTCCTTGCTAGGTGACACTAGTCCACCAATTTGACCCTAACCTCTTTTTTAAAAGTAGGACTCTGGAAATTTATTAGCTTGTCCTCCACTGTCTACCTTTGTTCTCTGTAAGGATGCTGAAGAATCTTTATATATACATAACTTTACTTTGGGTCATTTCAAAAATGAAAGTAAAAATTTTGCCCCACAGGGTGGATACACATCTCCCAATTCATAAACAATTAGTATGCAAACAAAAAAGTAAAATTAAGTCATCTTTAAAGATAAATTAACATATACAGTAACTGACAGTTGGAAGTCAGAGACTGTGTGATCTGCTTTACCTAAGAGAACATGCTGCTTTACTCTAGCAGGCTCACTCTTGCCTGTCGCATCACATGCTTTTAAGTCCATTTGTTCTTCAAATATACAAAGCAACTAGGTGTGAGGAATCCTTTAAATAGAACCGTCTCACATTTAAAATTAAATGACATGGACATGCTCAATGGAAGATAAATATGAAGGAGTGACAAACTTAAAAAAAAAATACTTTCACTCTTGAACCAAGCCATTCATGTCAAGTCATTTAGATCAGAGACACTCATTAGCTTTGGTAGTTAGGAGTGAAGGAATATGCACAAGGAATCCTGCATCTAGGACACAGCTCTGTAAAACTGGCATTTTTCTTCCCAAACTATTGCATTGTGAAAAAAACACAGAACCTGTCCTAGAAGTATAGGATTTCTTGAAGTTGGTAAGAAAACCAACCTATTCTATACACTGAAATACTATAAATTCTTGTTATAAGAATGTAATCTTTACTCTGTTGCAGAATAATTGCAAGATGCAAATACAAAAACCAGGTTTCCAATCCCTCAAAGCTGTTTTTCCAAGGTGAGTAGGCTAATAATTGTATATAGAGTAGTAAATGCTGAGAAAATGTTCTGTTCCAGAAGCTAATCCAATAAGCCCACCCATAATTACCTCTTTACACCATCCAATGTAATAATAAACATCCCAAGTGCCTAATATGTGCCAGGCACAGTGTCTATGAGGAAATGAAATGATTAGAGACCTTGCCCTCATGGTGCTTCATAACAGAGATAAGTTATACTTCTATGCAAGAAAGTGTCAATCAACGGAAATAACTCCACTTGCCTGTTTTTCTAAAGCATTGTTTGAAAAGCATATCACTTTCTTCTATCTCACTTTTATTTATCAGAAATTCCTTTAATGCTTCTATCCATCAGCAAATTTTTGGTTAGTTTGTTTAATTTTTTAAAGTCAATTATTTCAAGCTGTATTAGTTTATTTTCTCTTCTTGGCAATTAAAAACACAAAACAAAACAAAAGAAAAACCTGGCTCCATAACTTAGTGGAGAAATCATTTACTTTGAACATATAGCCCATCATAGCAGGGGAAGAACTGTAACAGAAACAGAACACAGCTGTGTAAGGAACCAGCCCACATGTGAGCAGATCAGCTGTGCAGAGAAATGGGAGCCCCAGTTTTATTTTCCCTTTTTAGTCAGTACCTGAGTCCAGACCAGGGTGGTAAGTCTTTCCTCCTCAGTACATTCTCTCTCTCTGCCCTTACATATACACCTAAAGGCTCGTTAAATCTGTATTTCTAATCTAACCAAGTTATCAATGTAAATTAACCATTAGAGGTCCCACCCCAACACACAGTGATTCTCATTTGATGCCATGTAATAGTGCTTGTAATCTCTATAGTGCAAATGACAAATATGTTTAATTCTGTTCGACATTTTTATTTCTCTCATTTACTATTCCAGGCACTAGGAACAGATTATTATGCAAAACCAGCCAGAATCCCATTCCCACTGAGACAATCAAATAATCATTGATTAACAAATCGATCCTTCAAACAAAGATAAATCAGTAACACTGTCAATATCATAATGAAGATACATGTAGATTCTGAAAGGTTTTGGATCTATTCTAGCCTTAAGGATAATTTCCCAAAGAAAACTAGAAAAAGGTGACTGAGATGGGGCTGAAGGATAGGGTATACATACATTCCCGTGGTTCAGGAGAAATGAATGAGTATGGGTGACTGAGAGGAGACCAGTGAGAAGGAAAGGCAGAAAGGACTGTGGGATAGCAGGCAGATTGAGGATAAGGAGAAGCTATCTCACAGGCTTTCAGAAGCAGTGATGGAATTTCAATATAATGGTACATAACTCTTTCTTCCTAATAACTAATGAGGATTCCCAGGCCATGCCAACAGATATTCCTCAATGTGCTACAACCTTAATGTTTATTCAGGGTAAAATCAAAGGCATAAAGGGTCCACCAGTGTTCTACACTAATATGGAGTTATTTTATTACTGTGCATGGCTGTAGAGGTGCCTAGGTTTACTTTAACTCATAACAATGCCACTATAAGTAGCTGTGGCAAGAATTGCTCATCACAAAAGACCACAAGAAATTGTTCCTTAGGGTCATTTTCTTATCCAAGTACTTGGTTTTCATAAAAGCACAATAAAGAAAATTGCCTATGTTAGATAGGTATTATTCAAACATCTCAGTCACTGGGTTCCTCCAAAAGCCCAATGTCTTTCTTTTTCTTTTTTGTTCTTTCTTCTTCTTTCTTCTTTCTTTCTTTCTTTTAAAGTCATATAAGAGGTTGAAAAATATTGTTTTTAAAATTTTAAAGCTGTCCTCTGTGGTTTTAGAAGTTCATTTCCAGAAAGAGAGAGTCTAAGTGGAAGTTTAGAGCAGTATCAGCTTGCCCTCAAGTATAATCCTGAAGGGTTTAGAAAAACCATGAAGCAGATTCAAAAGAAATATAGCTCATATTCCTAAATAGGTAAACGCCAGGTGCTACATATATGAAATGTCTCAGGTTGAGCCAGCCTTTTTGAGGATTGAGGTATACAGGGGTATTTTAAAGGCATTTTCCCTGACCTACTGGTGATATTGCTTTGAAAGACCAAAGAACTAAAAATTAGTTTTTTGGTTTTTGTTTTGTTTTGGTTTTGTTTATTGAATTAAAGTTTAAGCACAAGCCTAACTGAAGGCCAGCCAGGTAGAGACATGTCTGGTTACCTGCTGGGAGGAACTGGCTTTGCTGCATTCTTTTTCTGCCCATTTAGAGATATAGCTGCTAGGAAACCAGCCCAGATGGCCAGGCCAGAACCATTTATAGTCTTGGTACCTAAAGTAAACCAATTATTTCAAAAGTCAATTTCCCTTACCCAAAAGTGTAATGACAAGTTTTCAAGCACTGCCCTACCCCTGCAGTTTTGCCCTTTAAAAACCTTGTTCCCTTAGATGGCCCGGCTGCATTCCTCTCCTGCTTCCACAGGAAGTTTTGCTATCGGGCTCAAGCTTGTATCAAATAAACCCTTATGTGTTTTGCAGCAGAGTCAATTCCTGGTGGTCTTTTGGGGTCTCATGAACTAGGTATAAGTTTCTGGCTTCTTCCCCACTCCCATCACCCCATACAATATCTGTTGGGTTCCAATGGAACTAAACCACCTAGAAATGTGCAACCTTAAACCAAATCAGTCAAGAAAGAACCAAAGGACTTAAGTTTAACTTTCTTTGCCACATCTAAGATTCAATTTGGCCAAGACCATAACTGTAGCTTCCATAGCTTAATAACATCCATGGTGGCAGTAAAGTACAAAGGGACCCGTGTTGACATCTAGGCTTGATGATTGATTTGGGGAGAGTTTCTTAACACTTCTAAATTTCACTCAAAAGCAAACCAAGCAAGCAAGAAAGCAAACAAGCAAAAACAAAACAAAACAAAACTCAGGAGAAACATGCCACACTAGATGTTCACTGATTTTAGGCTACTCGCTTTATTTTTCACACTTTATTCTTCCCAGTTTAGAAGGACTCTGCCATGGTAGTAGACAGTTCCTCTTCTTGTATGTTAGTAGCAAATGTGCAAAGGCCAAAGGTACAAGACTTTTTGTTGCTTGATGTATTTGAAGGAGACCACCTTGGGTCTGTTGTGTTGGCTAGGGCAACATCAGAAATCCATATCTCATATGTCCCAAAAGGAACATGGTATTGTCCTCTGCTGTTTACCTACCTTGGTTCAGGTCTCTTTCCTACCTATGATTCTTGAAACAATTATCACTTTGAACTCCCTGATAACTTCTCAGAAAATTTCTTTCACTCAAAAAGTTTGTGTTCTTTTTCTTCCTTCCTTTCCTTTATTTCTTTTCCTCCCTCCCTCCCTTCCTCCCTTCCTTCCTTCCTTCCTTCCTTCCTTCCTTCCTTCCTTCCTTCCTTCCTTCCTTCCT
>NW_026594377.1:2948731-2971614 GCF_907164565.1 Psammomys obesus | reverse complement strand
CCTTCCTTCCTTCCTTCCTTCCTTCCTTCCTTCCTTCCTTCCTTCCTGTCTCTTTTTTAATGGGAGCCAAGAATCTTGGCCAGTGCAGATGATATCACATTATAAGATGTTTCAGAAGCATATAGCATAGTGCCATGCAAACATGGTAAGTGCAGGCATGAATAGTTAGGCAGGACCTTAAATGCTCTGAAATTGCATTAATTTGGGATCTGACTGTTCTCCTGGCCAAGTCTTACAAAAAACAAAACAAAACAAAACAAAACAAAACAAAACAAAAAAACAATAGAGCAAATTGGTACCTAAATCCAGGGGTTTAACAAAGATTAAAATGATGCTGGCATCTACTAAAGCCTGGACCTCCAAACAGCAAGTAAAACTTTCTTGTTCTCTGGGCATTAACAGCTTACTCACCTCACTCCTGAGACTCAAACCTTCCTGCCTACCCACTGTACCTGCTGCCACCACACTACCAGCACAAGGCAGAAAGAACATCTACAGACCATCAGTCAGCAGACTTGCTCCTTCAGATGAAAGCTTCCTTTCTCTACCTCATACTTAGATAATGAACCTATTCTGACAAACCACATAGTCCTCATTCAAGGGGTCTTTGAAGTTGGTCAACTTCAGTGTTGGAAATCACAGCATCCCTAAAAAGTAATATTAATAGATATTAAGAAATACCTAATACAAGACTTTAATATAGGAGGAACCAATAAATGCAAAGGAAAAGAAAGGGAGAATAGAAAAGTAAGACAGAACTGGAAGGGGCCTGAGTTAGGCTGTGTGACTTTCATACCCTCAGCAGTAAAACTACTAACCTGAAGACCTCCAGAAGCAGGAAGTGGCTTCCTTTCAAAGACCAGCAATGGCAAAGTACAGCTCTGAGCAGACAGTACAGTAAAGCTGAGAGCACCCCTTGGATTGGTTAGCAAAAGGGTAACAATCTAAACTAAATCTTAACATCTCCTCAGATGAACCCTGCAGAAAGGAAAGAATGGGTGGGTGGTGGGTGGAGACCAGCACCTGCCACTCTTCTAGTCACAGGGTATAAGTTGGTCTGGCTAATGCATCAAATAGTACCTGAAGCAATCTGAAGGGTTGGTCTTTTGTATGAATGGAGTAGTATGTAAATATAACCTCAACATAGCCACCTGGATAATAATCTTTAGACTACTTACAATAGCTAAGAAGTGAAATTGCATTGAAAATGATCTTGATACCACATTGTATAGGGAATAACAACAAGAAAAAAGTCCGTGTTCAATATAAATACAAGTTTTTCCAAGTATTTTCTTTACACTGTTGAATCTATGGATTGGAAACCACAGCTATAGAAGGCTGGCTGTACTTTAGAAACAAATTATGAGTCTTCTTCCACATACTTGAGAAGACAACCAAGAAGCTTTACGGAATTAAGGATAACTTCATTCTCGTTTAGCAGGCATTTTTATTACATAAAACTGACAAATATAAAATAACACATAAAATGTTCGTGGAAGATATTAAAAATAATCAAACCACTTCAACAGCTCCCACCTAAATGTGAAGTTAGAAAGTGACCATCACCATTAAAACTTGAGCTCAGTCTAAACCATTGTACTCTTCCTCAGTACACATGCTATTTTGAGTTTTTTGTCTGCCTTATGACTTTACATATCTCTTTGGATTATCATCTAGAAATTATTACATGTAGGCTCTAGGGAATTAGTCTTACAATGCTATTGTCTGCAACAGCAAAAATAAAGATACATCTCAATGGCTAAGTAACAGCCCTAATCTACCTACTAGTAGAAAAGCACAAACTTTCATATGAAAAGGCGTCGATGTAAATGAAGGCTGAATGGACTAGGGGAGGGACACAGAGGGGAAAGGCTGAGGGAAGGTGGGATCAGGAGATGAGAGAAGGGTCTACAGCTAGGATACAAACTGAATAAATTGTAATAAGTAATAACAAAGAAAAATTTTAAAAAAGACAAGCACAAAAGTAACAACAACAATAAAAATATAGGCAAGGAACACTCCTAGATGGAAGCTGGTGATTTCCTTTGTGAAGGAAGGACACATGAGTGGTTTTGGCTTGCTATAAGAACTGCTGCATTGTGCAAGCAAGCTCCTGGGAAGGAGGGCCTGCATCTGAGGATGACCGGACAGTGGGCTAGCTCTACCATCCCACTTAGGACAAGTGTAAAGACCACCTCAGCCTCACAGCTGAGGAGCATGGAGGCCTGTGGTGAGACTATGTAACAGTTCACAATTTCCAACCTTGCTTCCTTCCCAAACTCATTGGACAAAACATGTTTCTCAAGGAATTTCAAAAAAGCCAGGTGCTTCAACCCTAGTACTACATTTAATCCCTATGGTAACCCTTACTAGGCATATGTTATTAGTTCCCTTTCATGGTTGGATTTCATAGATGCCAGCTAAGCTACCTAAAGCTAGTTATCTAAAAAAGGAACCAGGTTGAACTCAATGTTAAGTCTACCTGACTCCTAAATATTACAGTCTTTGCATAGCTTATATCACTAAGCAGCACTTTGCTCAATTTCCATTACAGTACTCTGCTAGAGGCAAATGTTCATTAATTCAGATGTTGTTTGCTATAAATTTTCCCAAGAATGATCAAGGTTTTACTATATATTAATAGTAATAGAATATTACATTGCCAGGTTATGATCAATTTACTAGCATAGGAATATAAATATCAGGTACTTAACTTTTATTGAGTTAATCCTAAGAAATCCAGCAATGTGGGAGGAGGCTACAGTTGGGATACAAAGTGAATAAAATGTAATTAATGTAAAAAAATAAAATTTAATTTAAAAAAAGAAATCCAGCGACACCATCTTTCCCTATTCTAATTAAAATGAGAGAGTAGTATGCACCAGATCAATCAGACCACCATTAGTTCTATGAAAAGAAGAATAAAATAATGTAATAGAAGTATATAAAAATTTAATAATTTGAAGTTTCATGAAATTTCATTAAAATATAAACAAAATATTTAATAATTTATTTATTTTACATATCCAAAATGCTATTATTTCAGCATGTAATGAATACATAATTACTGAAACATTAAAATTCTTATTTTTTTTTCTTAGTAAGTCTTAGAAATCTGGTGTATATTTTTATATATATGAAGCATCTCAAACAGCCAGCTTTCAAGTGCTCTACAGCCACATGGGGTCAGAGGCTATAGTATTAGAGATCACATATAAAGGTAAAAGCAGAAAACAAGAAGCTAACAACAAGAATGAAAATAGAGAATTTGTAATATTTCTACAGTATAGTCCCTCTCAAGACAGCAAAAATATCTGACAAGTTGTTTGGGCACATAATTAAGAAAAGGTTTCTCCTCACTCATCTATTCAAACAAGACTACTTTGCAAAACAAAACAGAAGTATTTCATTAGCATTTTGTATTCAGATCTGAGATTTATAAAGAAATGCACATTCTTCTCTATCAAAAGTAGATCTGGAAAGATCTAAATGGTAATCTTCCCAAAAGTAATCTACATATTCGATGCAATTCCAACTCAGTCTTTACAGACTTGGAAAGAACCACACTCATCTTGATATGGAAAAACAAACAAACAAACAAACAAACAAACAAAACAACCCAGGCTAGCTAAAACAGTCCTGTACAATATAAAAGCACTTCTGGAGGCATCATCATCCTTGATTTCAAGCTGTATTACAGAACAACAGTAATAAAAACTGCATGGTAATGGCATAAAAACAGACAGGCTGATCAATGAACTCAAACTGAAGACCCAGAAGTAAACACACACACCTATGGACACCTCATTTTTGACAAGGAAGCAAAAACCATACAATGGAAAACAAAAAGCATCTTCAACAAATGATGCTGGCTGATCTGGATATAAGCATGTAGAAAAAATGCAAATAGATCCATATCTATCTCTGTGCACAAAACTCAAGTCCAAGTGGATCAAAGATCTCAACATAAAAGCAGATGCACTAAACCTGACAGAAGAGAAATTGGGAAAGAGCCTTGAATGCATTGGCATAGAAGACAACTTCCTGAACAGAAACCAATAGCTCAGGCACTAAGATTAACAAGAAATAAATGGGATCTCATGAAACTGAAAAGCTTCTGTAAGGCAAAGAACACCATTACAAGAACAAAAAAGCAACCTACAGAATGGAAAAAGATTTTTACCAACCCTTCTGTATATATCTAAAATATATAAAGAACTCAAGAAAGCAGACCCCAACAAAGTAACCCAATTTAAAAACAAGATACAGATCTAATTTTCAACAGAAGAACGTCTAATGGCCAGGAACCACTTCAAGAAATGTTCAGCATCCTTAGTCAACATGGAAATACAAATTAAAATGACTCTGAAATCTTAGACCTGTCAAAATGGCTAGCATCAAAAATTCAAGGATGTGGAGCAATGAGAACACCTCTCCATAGCTGGTGATAGTGCAACCTTGTATAGTCACTTTGGAGATAAATTTGACTGCTTCTTAGAAAATTGGAAAGAAATCTACATCAAGACCTAGCTATACCAGTCCTGGGTATATACCCAAAAGCTGTTCCACTATATCACAAGGACACTTGTTCAACTATGTTCACAGCAACTTTATTTGTAATAGTGAGAAACTAAAAACAACCTAGCTGTCCCTTAACCGAAGAATGGATAAAGAAAATGTGGTACATTTACACAATGGAGTATCACACAGCTATTAAAGACAAAACAATGAGAGTATGTAATTTGCAAACAAATAGAAAATATCACTATGAGTGAGGTTACCTAGGCCCAAAAAGACACACATAGTATGTACTCACTTCTAAGTGGATATTAGCCAGAAAGTACAGGATAACCATGCTATAGTCCACAGACCCAAAGAAGCTAAGTGACAAGCAGTCCCCAACATGGAAAGCTTGAATTTCACTGAGAAAGGGAAATAGATATCTGGCGTGGGCAGAGGGAGGGGACTAGGTAGGAGATGGGGTGGGGATAGGAACAGAAGGGATAGGAGAGGATTGGGGAGGACAGAGAGAGAGAGCACTGGAATGAGGTATCACCTCCCAACAAACACACAGGAAAACGTTTTACCTGGAGCTCATTGTGGCTACATGTAGCAAGATCTCAGGACAACATCTTACCAAGCAACACATAGCCAACACATTCTTCTAAGAACCAGAGAGAAAACAGAAGCCAAAAAACAAAATACCCATCCAACAAAGACAAGACCAGGTATCAGCAACTAGAACTAAAATCTTCCAATCACAGGTGCCTAAAAGCCAGTATAAAAATATAAATAATAGCCATAATACTACATCTCCACTAGAGCCCAACAACCCTACCACACTAGGTTCTGAATTCCTCAACATAGCTTAAACACAAGAAAAAAAACTTAAAAATAGCCTTCATGAATATAACAAAGTTGCTTAACAAGGACATGAAGGAATGGCTTTAAAAAAAATCTATGAAAAAAAGCAAAAACAAAACAAAACAACAACAACAAAAACACCAGAAGAAAATTAATGGAGCAGTTCTAGAAAGTAGAAACAGAAACAGTAAAGAAAACACAAACTGAGTGAGATATGGAAATGAAAAATTTAGGAATTCAAAGAGGAATTGTAGAGGCATGTCACACCAGCAGAAAACAAGAGATGGAATACAGAATCTTGAGCATTAAAAAGACAGAAGAAATGGATACTTTGTTCAAAAAAAATCTAAAAACTCTAAAAACGTTAAATCTAAAAAAATCTCCTAGCACAAAATATTCGGGAAATCTTGGACACTAGGCAAAGACTAAACCTAAGAATAATAGGAATTTAAGAAGGAGTTCAGATGAAAGACACAAAAAATAGTTTCAAGAAAATCATAGAAGAAAATTCCCAAACATAAAAAGGCCGTGTCTATAAAGGTACCAGAAGCATATCGAACACCAAATATACAGGACAGGAAAAGAAAGTCACATTGGTACATAATAATCAAAATACAATACATAAAAGACAAAAAAAAAAAAAGAATATTAAAAGCTGCAAGGGAAAAAGACCAAGTAATATATCAAGGCCAACCTATGAGAATAATACCTGCCTTCTCACTGGAGACTCTAAAAGCCAATAAGGGCCTGGACAGATGTTCTACAAATTCTAAGAGACCAATTACACCAGTTCAGAAAACTATATGCAGCAAAATTTTCAGTCACAATCAACGGAGAAAATATGACATTCTTTGATAAAACCAAATTTAAGCAATATCAATCTGCAAATCCAGCACTACAGAAGGAGGTAGAAAGAAAACTCCAATCTAAAGAGGTTAATCACACCCAAAAACTCCACAAGGAATAACTAATCCCAAAACATAAAAGTCAAAACAGGAGAAACACACACATAACAAATACAAAATAACAGGAATCAACAAACACTGCTCATTGATAAATCTCTCAATACCAATGATCTCAATTCCACAATAAAAAGATATCACAAACAAATGGTCATAAGTAGCAAGCTGGTGCAGCCATTTTAATACCTGACAAAATAGACTTCAAACCAAAACTAATCAGAAGAGATGGGATAGGATACTATATACCCATCAAAAGCTAATAAAAAGACATGGCACCTTAACATCTATGTGCCAGAGAGAGAGAGAGAGAGAGATCCATGCCATAAGAGAAACACTATTACAGCTTATATATTATATTGGCCCCCACATACAAATAGTGGGAGACTTCAATACCCCTCTCTCACCAATAGGCAGGTCATCAACACAAAAATTAAACAGAAATGCTGGAGCTAATTTACATAATAACCAAATGGACCTAAAAGATATTTAAAGAACTCTTCACCCAAACACAAAAGAATATATCTTCTCAGCACCTCATGGAACTTTCTCCAAAATTGACCACACACTTGATAAGAGAAAACTGAAATAACACTTTTCATCCTATCTCATCACCATGGATTAAAGCTGGATATCAACAGCAATAGTAACAACAGAAAGCTTATAGACTCATGGAAACTGAACAATTCTCTACTGAATGAAAAATGAGCCAAGAAAGAAATTAAAAAATAAAAGACTTTCTAGAATTGAATGAAAATGAGTAGACAACATACACAAATTTATGGGACACAATGAAGATGATTTTAGGAGGCAAGTTCATAGCACCAAGTGCCTATATAAAAATATTGCAGAGATCTCATACTAACTACTTAACAGCATTCTTGAAAGCTAAAATGGAGAAATTGCACCCAAAAGCAGAAGACAGAAAAAAAAAAAAAAAACACAGGGCTGAAATCAACAAAATAAAAACAAACAACAATAAAAACAAAAAATTAATGAAACAAAGAGTTGGCTCTTTGAGAAGATCAATAAGTTTGATAAACCTTTATCCAAAGTAATTAAAAGAAACAGAATATCCAAATTTCCAAAGTTAGAAATGCAAAGGGTGGCGTAACAACAGACACTGAGGATCTAGAGAATCATAAAAACATACTTAAAAAGCCTGTTCTATGCCAAACTGAAAAATCTAAAAGCAAATGATAATTTCTTGATGCATACAACTTAACAAAGTTAAATCAAGATCAGATAAGCAATTTAAACAGACCTATAACCTCCAGTGAAATAGATGCAGTAATTAAAAGTCTCCCAACCAAAAAACTAGGGCCAGATGGTTTTAGCATAGGATTCTACCAGACTTTCAAAGAAGAATTAATGCTAATATTCCTCAAATTATTCCACAGAAGAGAAACAGTTGGAACACTGCCCAATTCATTTTATGAGGCCACAGTTACCCTGATACAAAACCACACAAACACCCAACAAAGAGAATTACAGACCAATTTCCCTTAAGAACATAAATGCAAATTTTTCAATAAAATACTTGCAAATACATCAAAAAGATCATCCATCATGATCAACTAGGCTTCATCCCAGAGATGCAGGAATGGTTCAATGTATCTAAATCAATAAATGTAGTCTACCATATAAAGAAACTAAAAGACAAAACAAACCAACAAAAAACAAAAACATGATCTCATTAGATGAAGAAAAGGCCTTTGAAAAACTCCTACATTCCTTCATGATAAAAGTCCATAGCTCAACATAATAAAGGCAGTTTACAGCAAACCCATAGTCAACATCAACCCAGAGAGAAACTCAAAGCAATTACACTACTAGGAATGACGCAAGGTTGTCCACGCTCCATGTCTATTCAATACAGTACTTGAAGACTTAGCTAGAGCTTTAATAAGACAACTAAGGGAGATCAAGGAAATACAAATAATAAAGGAAGAAGTCAAAGTATCTTTATTTGTAGATGCTATGATAGTATATACGAGCAATCCTGAAAATTTCACAGGAAAACTCCTACAGCTGATAAACACTTCGGCAAAGTAGCTTGACACCAAATTAGTTCAGAAAAGTCAGTAGCCCTCCTATGTACAAATGACAAACAGACTAGGTTAGAAATCAGGGAAACGGTTCTTTCACATAGCCTCAAATAATATTAAATATCTTGGGGTAACTCTGTATGACAAAAAACTTTAAGGCTTTGAAGAAAGAAATTGAAGAAAATATCAGAAGATGGAGATCCCATGCTCATGGATCAATATAGTAATATATGATTAACATAGGGAAAATTACCATTCTACCAAAAACAATTTACAGATTCAATGCAATCACCATTAAAATTCCAACACAATTCTTCACAGATCTAGAAAGGACACTTTTCAGCTTTATGTAGAAACACAAAAGGACCCCGGAAAGCTAAAACAATCCTAAACAGTAAAAATACAGATAGCAGTATCACCACCCCAAAACTCAAAGTGTGCTACAAAGTTATAGTAATAAAAGCAACATGGTATTGGCGCCAAAACAGACAAGCTGATCATCGGAATCAAGCGGAGAAGCAGACATTACTGCAGTCATCTATGGACACTTGCTTTTTTGGTAAGGAAGATAGAAATACACACGGGGGGGGGGGAGATTGCATATTCAACAAGCTTGTCAAATGGGATGGCTGCATACAGAATAATGTGACTAGATCCATACATATTACTGCATATGGATCAAACCTCAGCATAAAACCAGATACACTGAACCTCATAGCAGAGAAAGTGACGAACAGCCTTGAACTCATTAGTACAGGAAAATACTTTCTGCCAGAACACTGTTGGCACAGGTACTAAGATTAATAAATGGAACCTCATGAAACTGAGAAATTTTTGCATGGCAACTTACCCTGTCCATTGGACAAAGATGCAGCCTACAGCAGAGGAAAATATTTTTACCAATTAACTACACATCCAGTAGATTGTTAATAATCAATATAAAAAATGGATATCAAGAAAATAACCCAATTAAAATGGGGTACAGATCTAAACAAAGAATTGTCAAAAGAGGGAACTCAAATGACTGAAAAACTCTTAAAGAAATGTTCTGCATCCTTAGCCATCAGGGAAATGCAAATCAAAGCTACTTTGAGATTCCATCTTACACCTGTTAGAATGGCTAGGATCAAAATACAGCTGACAGCTCATGCTGACAAGTATGAAGAATAAAGGGAACACTCATCTATTACTGATGGGAATGCAAACTATTCCAGCAAATTAGAGCGGTGGTTCTCCAGCAAGATGGGAATCCATTTACTTTACGATGCAACTACATCACTCTTGAACATATACCCAAAGGATCCTACCAAAGAGACACTTACTCAACAATGTTCATTGCTGCTCTACTCATAATAGCCAGAAATTGAAAACAATGTAGATGTTCCTCAATAGAAGAATGGATAAAAAATATGGTACATTTACACAATGGAATATTACTCAGCTGTTAAAAAATGAAGTACATAGGTAAATACATGGAAATAGAAAAAAAATCATGAGTGAGGTAACCCAACATAGAAAGACAAATATAATATATATCCACTTTTATATGGATATTAGCTGTTAAATCAATGATAACCAAGCTATGTTCCATAGAATCATAAAGGAAAAGTATAGATTTACCAGGCTAGGGTAGGCAGATAGATCTCCCTAGGAAAAGAAAATAGTATAGTCATGGATACATGCTGGGGATCTGGAACTGGAGACTCAAGTAAAGAAGGACAGGACAAGGGAGGAAATATATGGAGAGCTAGCTAAAATTAAGGGCCATTTGAGAGGTAGTATGGAAACCTAACACAGTAGAAGCGTCCTAAAATAAATACATATGTGAAGTCAATCTAAATGAAATTACCAAATAATGGGGGAGACAGGGCTCCTACTGGCCATCTCTTGTCACCTAACGAAGCTTCCATTACTGAGACTTGTTTATCTAATTGAATTATTAGTCAAAGGTGCCCTACAGGAATCCCCAAACATTCTAGACTATTGCCAAGACTAATAAATTGCTCTCTATAAACTGACAGCAGTATCCCATTTCTGAAGACCACACCTACACAACTCACTGAACATGGGGCAGTTGAGCTGGTGCCTATGTAATGCCTTCATTCCTACCTGCTAGCATCTTTGGTACCAGGAGGTAGTCTGCAGGCTACCAAAGGAGAAAGGTAAACACTAACCCAGCCACACACCCTTTGATTTACAATGTTGTCCTGCCTGCAGCATATTCTAGGGTAATGGTGGCACAAAGCTTGTGGTAGTAACCAACCAATATCTGGACTTCAAGCCCATTCTACAACATGGAACCTATACCCAATGCTGCTTGGGTGCGCAAGCATCTGAATTAAACACCCTTAGGACCTAGAGTGAAACCAAATACTACTGTTCAAAAAAGGGTAGCAATAAAACGACTTCCAATTGCAGTCTGCTATAATCATAGATAGTTTTGCTCAGATATCATCAGATAAGCTTTTTCCTACAGCAGATGAAAGCAAATACAGACATCCATAGCCAAACACACAGAGAGTGAAAGTCTTGGGACACTTACTCACCCCTTAACAGAATACCTCCTTCAAATCCCTCCCATCAGGGCTCAGCGCATCCTGCTGAAATGGAGTCAGAAAGTGTATCCTTTGTCTATTTGTTATGGTTTCCAGCGTAGCATAGTTATGGGATTCCTGAATGTGCAAATGAGTGGGTTTTTGTTTTTTGAGCCTTCCCTTGGGCTCTTTTCCTTCTGTTGTTTTGTTTTGTTTTGTTTTGTTTTCATATTGTCTAGTTTTGATGTACTGGCTTTTGTTTTATATTATTTATTATTAGCCCTTATAATCCTGTTTGTTTTCTAATGAGAGGCAGAAATTAGGTGGATTAAGATGGGAAGAGGATTGGGGAGGGACTGGGAGAATAGAGGAAGGAGAAACTGTAATCAGAATATATTATATGAGGGGGGAAAACCAATGTATTTCCGATAATAGTTAAAAAAAAAGAAATAAAGAAACAAAGGGAGGAAAGAAGGAATCAAATGAAAAGAGACATGAAGTGCTTTATGCTTTAAATGAAGTTCTAACAACAACAACAACAACAAAATTCTCTTTTTCTACCTTTACGCTAAAATCCCCAGATGTTCCCAAAGCTCTGCCTACGATAAACATCTTCCAATTTTTATTTCTGGGAAAATGTGTCTCCAAAGCTCTAGGCTTTTCATCTGTGGAATTTGAGTTCTGGACAAGATAACCTCTTCACTCCCCCCCAAAGCCAGCATGTTATAATGAGTATGTCTGGGTCTGTCTGATGAGCTTTTTTCTTTTCTTTTCTCTCTTTTTTTTCTGAACAACAACCATAGATCCATTTCATTCTAGTTTTACTTCTGTCTGAGAAACTTTCTGCTCATCTCTAACATACTGTAGTAGTTAAATGACTCCCTCCACCAAGGTACCCATGTCCTAATCAAAGAATGAGGAGGATTTTTTAAATGTTACTCTATGAATCTGTCACTTTTCAAGGCAAGGAGAACCCTGTACAGATGATGCACAAATGATTGACTCCAGGTTCTAGAGAGTAGGCAGTTATTTTGAGCTATCTATGAGGGGACAACAAAATCTTAAGAGAGGTAGGGAGGGGATTTGGAGTCAGAAGAGATGAAAATATATAAGCAGAGGTCAGCATGGACATGATGGTATTGCACTAGTGGTCCTGAAGAGAGAAATGTGGTCAAGAAGCAAAGAATATAGACTGTGGGTAATGGAAACAAAATAGCTCCTGTTCTAGAACTTTAAAGAGAAACACAGTCCATGCAACCCTTTCTTCAGACCTATAAGCTAGTAAATCCTTTTGTTGTTTTAAGTTAGTAACAATGGTGATAGGATACAGTAGCAGTTGGAAGCTGATATATTTATTTGTACATCATCTAAGCAGCATTGAAGCTTTTATGTCCAACTGAACTTAATATTAACAGTAACACTGACTTCTAACTACCCTTATTAGGTCGGGCAGGATTTTTTTTTTTCATAGTAAGATCTATTTTGTTTTTTTTTTCTTTTTCTTTTTATTAATTATAGTATAGTCACTTTGTATCCCCCTGTAGCTCCCTCCCTCCTCCCCTCCCAACCTCACCCTTCCTCCATCTCCTCCACCCATGTTAGTCCTTATATATAAGGAAAAAAACAGGATATAAGTTTAAGAAAAGTGACACCTTTTTTAGAAAAGTTGCAGAAATATTCACATGTGAAATTACCACTGATAAAAAAAATTATAAGTCTATGTTAGTACTAATGAATCCAAAGACATCTGAACACCAAAGAAACCCTGCTTGTAAGTAATCAGGTTACTCTTTCTTTCTTCTTTCTTTTTTCTTTGTTTCTTTACTTCTTTCTTTTTCTTCTTTCTCTTTCATTTACTTTTAATTTATATACTTCCTTTATGTCCTGATCATAGCCCCTTCCCTCCTCTCCTTCAGGTTCCTCCCTCCCACCCTCTTCACCCTATTTTCTCTCCCCTTGTCTTCAGAAAATGGGAGGCCTCCCCTTGCAATCCACCCTAGCACGTCAAGTTACATCAGGACTGAGCTCTCTTTCATCCATTAGGGCCAGGCAAGGCAGCCTGGATAGGACAAAATGATTGAAAGCAGGCAACAGAGTCCATGTCATAGACAACACCCACTCAACTTACTAGGGAACCTACATGAAGATCAAAATGGCATCAATAATGTATGGGTAGGGACCTGGGTCAAGTCCATGCTTGCTCTCTGGTTGGTGCTTCTGTCTCTGTAAGCTGGGTCTAGGTTAGTTGACTCTGTTGTTCTTGCAGTGGCCTTGTGCCCTCCACGTCCTTCTAACCTTCCCTCCCATTCTTCCACTCCCCAAGCTCTACAAAATCCTTGGTTATGATCTTAGCATCTGATTGGATCAGCTGCTAGGAATAGGGAGACTCTCAGAGAATGGTTAAGTTAGGCTGCTGTCGATAAACATATTGTTAATCTTGTCAGGGCTCGGCTGTCTTCCATAGGATGCATATTAAGTTCGACCAAGGCTTTGCTTAGTTATCCCCTCAGTCTCGACTCTATCTTCATCTCTGCATGTAGAAAGTTACTCTTTCATCAACCAATTTTTTTCCCTATCCCTGCTATAGGGATGTTTCTGGAAAATTTTGTCTCTTGATGCTCCTTGTAGCTAGATCCTTGTTAATCAGATATGAGCAGAGTAAACATGGACTACTTTCAGGGCAAGAATTTTAAGTGCCAGTGCTTTCTACCCAGACTTTTCCTCCATTCAACAAATAATAAAAAATTAGAAGTCTTTAGGGATGATGAAGATGAAGTAGAATGGGGCTACCTGTCACGTTTCTTTACAAAACCACCACCTTGTCAGGAAAACCTGCTACAGACAACAGTATAGGCAAGAGCTAACTTCCACTGTATTTGCTTACATAATGAGATCATTATGGTCACTGCTATAGATTTATACTTAATGAGATGCTAGCCATCACCTCAGCTCAACATCTCTATGAAGGAGAATTTCTATAGAACAGATTGGGGGGAGGGGGTTATGATTCCTGTTACAGATTTTAGGCAGTACTGGGAATAACTGAAGAATAGATCATAAAAATAAAATCTCACATTTTTAACTAATAAAAAGGAAAGTTAGCAGTAAGCTTATGAAGCATGGTAGAACATAGGATCTGCGGTTGGTAAACTCAGGAGAATAAAATGATATGCAGAGAGCTCCAACCATTTCCATCACTTAAAGTAATGGTCTTTAGGGTTCTTCTCAGATAAAAATTATATAAACTATATAACGAGGTCTATAAAACAGCAGAGCCACATAATCTGCTCCTTTTTCTTCCTTTCTTACCTAAGCCTAATATACATTTTCCCCATATAAAATTCCTGGATAGTTTTGAAAGTTATGAGGCTTCTTTATTTGCAAAAGCCTTGATGAAAATTTTTCCCAGTCAAATATCTGAATCATTTCCCTATACTAATGTAGAGAAATGGAATATAAAATTAGCAACCAATTTTGACAGTTCTCCTAAAAAAATTTTCTTAAAAAAAATAATAATACAAGAAGGTGATGCAGCCGAGTTCTCCATTTTTCTGTCAGAATAGATTTCTCAATCAATTAATTAGATAAAATTTGAAAGGTACATAATGTACCATTTATTAAATAGACAGCTAGGAATATGAATTTTATAGACTCTCACAAATAAGTCATCTACATATTTCTGTGAATAATGTATTTTCTAGAGCACAATTTTCTTTCTTTCCTGGACCAAGACCTTGATGATATAAAACACTACATCTTATGAACCTTGGTTAGAAGCGGTATCTAATGCTTGTTGCTGCACATATTTCTATAATATTAAAATTAACATAATACCTATGTTTGATGAAGTAAACAATTAGCTTTTGGAGATAAGAAGGAGCAGAAACAACATGCTCAATGAGCAAGACTTCTGTAGGGCACAGGATATAGTGATGCCTTGAAGTATATACTCAGGGATACAGAATTCTCTTTATTTACTGCATTTATTATGATTTTATCTATGGTTGTTTAGTTTTCAATATACTAACTCTAGTGAATGAAGACTTAAAAATATTTCTATCCCTATCAAAACACAAAAGAAAAAGACAGGTTAGCTATGTAAAATAGTATGGGGAAACTTTTTCATTTACAATTCAGATTGGTCCAAAGTGGTAAGTTGTTTACTCAAAGTTTCAAAATAAGAGCAAAGCAGAAGCATTTAGACATCTAGACTCCAGAATATCATTTTACAAATGTGTGTCATAGTGAAAGGGACCTCACTATGCCCATGCAAGGAATTCTGCACCCTCCTTTTCTTTGGTCTTTGCCTTTCTTTTTGCTGTTTCTTTATGTGTCTGTCTCTGAAGAAAGAGTAGAACAGAATAGGTGCTGGACCTAGGGAGATGGCTCACTATGTAAGCAGAGATCACAAGTTCACTCCTTAGTGTGTATATTGAGGCAAGCGCCTACAATTACAATATAAATCCAGAAGAATTCTTGGGGCTCACTGGCAAGTCAGAATAGGATAAATGATTAGCTTCAAGTTGAGTGAAACCCCTTGCCTCAAAATATAAGATAGGGAGTCTTTAAAACATCTACTATTGGCCTCAGACCTCCACAAGCAAGCCCAAACACAGGCACTGCCCTAACCCCCCCCATACACACATGGGTGGGGTGTTAAAGAAAGGACCAAGGGAGGGAGAGGAGGAGAGTACATGAGCACGAATACAAGCTCTGTAAAGAGATTCAGATAGCTAAGTGACCGTGAAACAATGCCAACATCCTATAGCACAGTATGGAAAAAGCCACTTCATATTTTCAGGCTCATTTAACTTGTCTATGGAAGGTTATGAACTTTAAAATCTTTCAAAATGTGAAGTTCTAAAATTCAGGAAACACAATATTATATATTTTAATTGACAATTTTATTTTGTCTACAGAAAATTATATATACACAAGCTGGAACAAATAATTTTAATGACAATAATTTCTAGTTTCATTCGGTCCTTACATATTCCAAACACATGGATGGGAATCAATTTTAGCAAGCTAATTTAGGAGCATACAACTTAAAATACATCACATATCAAGAAAGCTCCTATGCAAGATAAAACAAAATCATATCAATCAATAGATTACAATTTGATCACATATATTATAATTCAGTTAACCAAAACATGTATGCAAGAGAACTTCATTTGGAAGGAAACAAAACATTGCTTCCCAGTAGTACAACACATGAGTTCCAAAGCAAGCTGTTTCCAAATGTATTGTTTATTTGGCAGTGCTGGGGATTTGACTTTAGGCGAGTGTGTAAGACCAAAATACTCACTAGGGTAAAAACTCTGAAACTGCATAGCCAACAGTTCTCCCATGGGTATAAGTACAAAGCAGAGACTTATGAACAATATTTCATTTTGGCCTTTTCAACTCAGCAATAAAACTCATGAAAATGCCACTGGTGTGAAATACGACATTCACAGACTATCCATGGCTCTTGGGATGTTTTGTCTAAAAGTTATGTGAAAATTATGTGCTATTATGTGAAAGAAGTGAAAACAAAAACAAAATCCCTTAAGATTCCATATGTCTGACTTCTTAAGGCAAAACTTTCCTTACAACCAGTAGGATGACTTCAAATATTCTGAGTAACTGTTCTTGCTTCCAGGTAGTATGTTCTTGCCTCATAGAGAAAGGGTGAAGTGATCTTTCTGTAACAATAGCTCTCTCTACATGTTTAAGATCATCTTGAAATAGAACTGTTTGTAGCTTTAGCTCTTAGATTCACATTTTCTTTGATACTGTCATAACAGGATCTGACTAGTTAAATAAATTCTTCTGTAGCAATTCTTGAGCAGTCTTGAGAATGAACCGAAATACTGAATGACTCAGCTACCCTGGTCTGCGCATATACTTGAGAGTTTCTAAGTCAACATACTACAGAGATACTTGAACATCCAGGTTAACTGCAGCACTTCTCACAACAGGCGAGTAGAAAATCAGCCTAGGTGTCCATCAATAGGTGACTGGATAAGAAAATGTAGTATATATACATAATAGAGTTTTATTCAACCATGAAAGATGAAGTCTAGAGATTTTCATATTATGTGAGAGAACTGAGACTCAGACAGTTAAGTGCCATATGCTTTCTGTTGTTTGTGCAAATACATAATACATTTGGCATGAAATTAGATGTGGGACAGGGAGGAAAAAGGAAATAATGTGAGAGAGATGGTAGAAGAAAGGAGTTGTGGGAAGAGAAAATACAGGCAAGATATATGATATACATGATGAAAATGTCTTTGGAAAGCACATTACTATGCACAACATGAATAGATACCAATAAAAGATTAAAACTAAGTATCATTTACTAACTGGAGAACTTCACATGGTTTATTTTTACTAAGTTTCACTTTTCAATTCTGTTAGAGAGGAAAATGTCATGTGTGTTATCTGTTTACACATGTGTTCTACCTTATGGGTTGTTCTGAAAATTACAATGTTACTTTATATGGAAAACTATTTTAAATATCTTCTTTCTGAAAGGTGTTTTGTGATTTTTGTATACCCCTTGCCAAGATCATTATCATATGTTCCTAAAAGCATGTTTCCATCTCATTTATGATGCTGTCATGACTTTAGTATCTTGGTGAAGGAGAGTTATGAATCCCTCCCAGTGTCAAAATATGGATGAAACATCCTGTAAGTCTTTGTTGTTCAGGTTGCAGAAAAGAAAGGGGTTCCATCAACATCCCCATTCCTGATAAGGGGCTGAGTTCCTTGAAGAATGCACAGTATAGAAAACACTGCTCTGGTTTCCTTCAAGAGTGTTCTATGGATGTACAGGACAATGATGCTCATGAACCAAAATGCAAATACACCTGAATCTGCTGAACCAACCTAGATTGGGAATGGCATACTCAGAAGTAACTGGTACCTCTTCCCAGGTAATTAAAGTCTGTGATTAAGAGTTTTCATAAGATCAGAATATCATCTTCAATTCTTCATTATCACCATCAATTTAGACTATCAAAAGAAAAATTTATTACAGGCATGCTTCTAATGAGTAGATGTAACACTAAATTTAAACACTGGTCAGTAAACCTGGTTGAATACAATGGAAACAGCTGAATATAAAAGCTGTCACCTTCAGAATTTGGCCTGACATATAACGAAAATAATTTCCCATTAATCAGAGTGCTTTTAACTCCAAAAACACTGAAGCATTACCAAATTCATTCTAAACCCATGCCGCTCATTTCAAAAAGTAGCTGATTCATAAGAACAAAAATCATAACTTCTGGCTCATAAAACCGTAAGAAAAGATGCCAAAAGATGTAAAAGTATGAGCCATCCAAAGCAAAGCACAATGTACTGAAATGCTACTTCCTAATTTAAAACAAATCCCTGGCTTCTTGTCAACTACTTTAGTACTAAGATCATTTGACTGATACAAGTTAAGTAAATAGTACAATGTCCAGCACTTTTTTCATTGAACTCTTACTTTACCATAGATGAAAGATCAAAATTTTTTATAATTTTTCTGAAATACAATTTTCCTTTATGAAGAGTCAGTTCTCAGAAGTTCAACAGATGAAAGCATAAACACTGAGTACAAAGGCAATGGAGAGAAATCTAATGCTGAATGCTGAGAGACACCTACCATCTAGACACGCCACCCCAATACGCACACCCTCTGGTCTTCTATTCTACCTTCATATACCAGACTATTCAAAATGCTGTACACAAGATTGAAAAAAAAAAAACTGAGAGGAAAAAGTGACATACATAAGATGTGAGAAGTATCTATGTCAGGAGAAGGCAGAACAACTAACATTTAAAGATGTTCAGTGTGGGAAATCCAAGAGGGCAGCACCAATCCCACACCATGTCTGATCAGCAGGACAGCAGTGACTACATAACAACTGACGACTGAACTGTGGGGGCCAAATCACCAGCAACTGTGTTTCCTGGGTGAGAGGAGACCCCATGGTTAGGGAAAAATCAGATCCAACCTCAGATCACCCAGCTAATCCCTGGAAAAGTTCCTGGTCTCCAGCACCTAGCCACATGCCTACAGACTGTGCTCACTGTCCCAGAATAAACTATGGGCCCCAAAGCACCAGAGAATGGGTCTCCCAGTTGAAAGGAGACCCCATGGTGAGGGAAACAAACAGTTGTGAACTCAGGGCACCCAATCAATCCATGGAAAAGTTCTCGAGATCCTGCCAGCACACAGAGTCAGCATATAGCCACTAGTCAGGATGCTGCCCTCACCACCAGTGAATACCCTCTGGGTACGGGAGCACATAGCTCATACCTTGGGCCTCCCTGATGCTTGGAAGCTACAGCCTCAGATGCTGCTCCAAAGCTCAAAACTGACTCCTATTGGAGAACATGGATTGTCCGAGACAGTTGGACCCACAGTGTCTGGGCATCTTGCAGCTCAGGTGCAGGCCAGCTGTCTCTGGTATGACCCCAGGTAAGAGAAGAGCCCCTGGGCTTCTGAGGAGTCCCCTCAAACAATTCCGTAAAAACCACCTCCCTCTTGAGGAGGGTTCCTGCAGGAATGTTCAGCTTCCTGGCTAGGGCTTTTCCCACAACACCCCTTCCTTTCCCAAACTCCAGCAGACAGCAAAAACTACCAGCCAATGCCAGAGACAAGCAGATGGCTAAAGACCAGTGTAAAAACACAATCAACAAAGTCCAAAGCAATACGCATCTTTGGAAAACAGTTATCCCAAGGTAAGCAGTCCTGGATAACATAACACAAATAAAACACAAGAAAATTACCTTAAATTTATGCTTATAAAAATGGTAACAGAGGAAATGAATAAAATCCTTAAAGAAATACAGGAAGATACAGTCAAAGAGATTGAAGCCAGTAAAGAGGCCTATAAGAGGAAATGAATAAATCACTGAAACAAATATAGGAAAACACAAACAGGTGAAGTAAATCAGTAAAATCATTCAATATCTGAAGATGGAAAAGGAAACAATAAAAAAAGTACAAACTTAAGAAATCCTGGAAAGAGAGAACTTAAAGAAGAAAATAGGAACTGAAGAGGTAAGAATCACCAACAGAATACAAGAGAAAGAGGAAAGAATCTCAGGTGTAGAAGACAATGGAAGAAACTGATGTATCCATCAAACAAAACATTAAATCTAAAAATTACCCAACACAAAACGTTAAAGAAAGCAAGGACATTTTGAAAAGACAAAAATCTAAGAATAACAAGAATAGAGGAAAGAGAAGATTCCTTGCTCCAAAGAGCAGAAAATATTTTCAACAAAAACATAGAAGAAAATTCCCTCAATCTAAAGAAAAAGATGCCTATAATAAGCATACAAGAGGCCTATATAATACCAAATAAACCAGAAAAGAAAAACCTCTTGCAAAATAATATTCAAAACACTAAATATACAGAACAAAGAAAAAATATTAAAAGCTGTAAGAGAAAAAGCCAAGTACATCTAATGACAAACATATGGGAATCACAGATGACTTTTCAGGAGAGACCATAAAAGCCAGAAGGTCCTGGGCAGATGTCTTCCAAACTGTAAGAGATCACAGATACCAGTCCAGTCTACACTCAGCAAAACTTTCAATCACCATAGATAGAAAAAACAAGACATTCCATGACAAAAACAAATTTAAACAGTACCTGTCCACAAATCCAGCCCTACAGAAGATACTAGAAGGAAAACTCTAACTATACACCCCCCCCAAAAAAAAAAGCTACAGGTTTAAATAACTTCACTAAAGCAAAACCAAAAGTAGACAAGCACACAAACACACTACCATAACCACAATCCAAATAAAAGTAACTAACAGTCACTGGTCATTAATCTCTCTTAACATCATTGGACTCAACTATCAAGTTAAAAGACACAGACTAAAAGAATGGGTATGTAAATGGGACCCAACATTCTGCTGCATATAAGAAACATAAGAAACACACCTCAGCCACAAGATAGACATTACCTGAGAGTAAAGGGCTAGAAGGTTTTCCAAGCAAACAGACCCAAGAAGCAAGCTGCATTAGCCATTCTAATATCTAATAAAATATCAAACAAAATTAATCAAAAGAGATGAGGAAAGACACTTCATACTCATCAAAGAAAAATTCCACCAAGATGACATCTCAACTCTGAACAAGTGCCCCAAATACAAGTGCACCCACATTTGTAAAAGAAACATTAATAAAGCTTATACGATGCACAGATCCCCACACATTAATAGTGGGAGACTTCAACATCACACTCTCACCAAAGAACAGGTCAACATAACAGAAACTAAATCAAGAAATAATGACACTAACAGATCTCATGAATCAAATGGACATAACAGACATCTACAGAACTTTTCACCCAAACACAAAAGAATAGAATATATTCTCTTCTCAGCACCTCATGGAACCTTCTCCAAAATTGATCATATAGTATGTCACAAAACAAGCCTTAACAGATATAAGAAGATTGAAATAATACCTTGTATCCTATGAGATCGCCATGAACTAAAGTAGCAACAACAGAAATAACAAAAAGCCTACACACACATGGAAACTTAACATGTCATCTCTACTCAATGACAACTGCTTCAGAGAAGGAATAAAGAAATTAAGGACTTCCTAAAATTCAATGAAAATAAAGGTACAACATATCCAAATTTATGGGACACAAGGAAAACAGTGTTAAAAGGGAAGTGCATAGCACTAAGTGCCTTCATAAAAAGATTGGAGACATCTCATAACAGCAAGTTAATGGTGCACCTGAAAGTGGAGGGGGGGGGAGAAGCAGACACACCCAAGAGGAGTAGAGGGCTGGAAATAATCAAACTCAGAGCTGAAATCAAAATATTAGAAACAAAGAGAACAATTCAAAGAATCAGTGAAACCAAGAGCTGGTTCTTTAAGAAAATCAACAAGATAGACAAACTGTTAGCCAAACTAACTAAAAGCCAGAAAGACACTATCCAAATCAAAAAATCAGAAATGAAAACGGAGACATAACAACAGGCACCGAGGAAATCTAAAGAAACATTAAGTCTTAATTCAAAAGATTATATGCCACAAAACTTGAAAACCTAAATGAAATGGACAATTTTCTTGATACATCCCACTTACCAAAGTTGAATCAAGATCAGGTTAACAAATTAAGTAGTTCTATATCCTCAAAGGAAATAGAAGCAGTCATCAAAAGCCTCCCATCTCAAAAAAGCCCAGGGCCAGACTATTCAGCACAGAATTCTACCAGACCTTCAAAGAAGAGCTAATACCAATACTATTCCACAAAATAAAAATAGAATGAATATTACCAAATTCTTTATGGTCACACTGATATTCAAACAAGCAAAGACCAAACAAAGAAAGAGAACATCAGACCAATCTCTCTTATGAACATTGACACAAAAATACTCAATAACATTCGCAAACCAAATGCAAGAACGCATCAAACATATCATATCCCAAAAACAAACAGGCATCATTCCAGGGATGTTTCAATATATTGAAATCCGTCAACATAATACACCATATAAACAAACTGAAAGAAAAAAATACTACAGAATCATCTCCTTAGATGCTGAAAAACCATTTGACAAACTCTAACACCCATTCATTTTAAAGTCTTGAAAAGATCAGGAATATAAGGTACATAACTATAACTAGCATCAAACTAAACAGACAGAAACTTACATCAATTCCTCTGAATTCAGGGAAAAGACTGCCAACTCTCTTTGTATCTTTTCAATTTGGTAACTGAAGTCCTAGCTAAAGCAATAAGATCAAGATCAAACAAAGAAGATTAAGGGGACACAAATTGGAAAGGAAGAAGTCAAAGTGCCACTATTTGTAGATGATATGATTCCATACATGTGACACCAAAAATTCTAGCAGAGAACTCCTACAGCTGATAAACACCTTCAGCAACATAGGTAGATACAAAATTAACTAAAATAAAATAAAATAAAATAAAATAAAATAAAATAAAATAAAATA